>NW_028324155.1:6666666-6969696 GCF_054372755.1 Phalangium opilio
TTGAAATTTCCTCGACATAATCCGCTCATTCGGCCGCTTCCTGTAGTACTAGTGTTCGATTTTATATAAAATAAGCGCGAAAAAAGGGTCCTTTATACCGCGACTAACATCGCCTCCATTATGAGACACGGGGACCAGGGCGTCCCCTTTTAAGGGTCCCAACAATGCCCAGCTTTTAAATATGGTTAGAAAAACTTCCTTTGAACATTACGCGCCTCCAAAAAAATTTGTTATTCCGAGCGAGGTTTATTTGACACTTTTTGTCCGGTTTGGGTACAAGTAGTACGCGCTATTTTAGTTTCGGTGTATATGCTGTATGGGCGTTAACAATCCGTGTTCCGATTTTATACTCTGGACACGGGATTAAGCTTGTAATGCTAGTTTTGAAGTGGGTTTACATTATAACAGGGTTTGCTTCATTCTATTATGCGACAAACTTACAAATTTATCGAATTCATCCATTGTCCAGACGTTTCGTGAAAGAACTTACCGCCGACAGACAGTCCGACGACACTCGGTTCCGTTTGACCCCTCGACTTGGTAGTCCAGGTCGGGTAACAACTCAATAGAAACCTTCATATGATATCGGACTTGTTTTAGGGCTGACCTATAACCTCGCACGAAAACGTGCAGTTTTAAATTTTCGTAACTCAAATTATAGGCATAGGCTTAACGGCAAGGGAATATTGATTGTTTTTACACAATACAGAGAATCAGCAAAAAAACCTACCATGAATTGAATTCAAAGAAGGGGCTATAAAAATTCGGTAAAGATAAAACGTATTCAATCAACTTCGGCTTACTTATACTTTCCTATACCCTCTCTCTTTTAAATGCAGGCATGACACAATTCATGTACATATATATATATATATCTATAAGCTTCCAAAGTCACAGTAAGGCAGTTGCCCCACTCTTTCTTAAATTTCCTGTGAGAGTCAGGAAAAATATCACCCCAGGATTAAATCTCCCAACATTTTATTTTGGAAGCTGCGGAAGAAAGAAAGATGGTGAGAGAGAGAGAGAGAAGATAGAATCACTCTGACTGACTGTTAGAAGACTTAACGTTGGGAAATTGATAAATCAGTCGCAATTCTCTCCATTGATAATGTAATTTCCAATGCGAGATTTATTGTTAAACAAAGAGCAAAGTAAGATTGGAGCAGAGGTTAGAATACAGTCAAGCTATTTAAACCAATGGAGGGAAACCTTAGAAAAGGGTGATAAGAATAGGTTTAATACCACCAAGAATATTAAAACAACTTCATTGTGAATTTAAACGCGTTAAGCCTATTTTGAAGATTGAACGAATAAAAGCTACACAGGTTCAAAATTCATACCAGAATAAAGCTAAATTCATGATTTTTCCAACGGCGTTTTCACCCTTAACCCTAACTGTTCCTTCATTGTTTCAAAATCAGTTGAAGCTAGTGGTACCTTAGTAATAAATTTCTCGCCTTCATTTTATTGGGTTCGAAAGAGCGTAAAAATGCAAACACACTTCGGTAAATTTCGATGAGAGCTTTTAAAAGGAGGTGGAGCTCCATATACCCTAGATGAAAACGGAAGAAGCAAGGCCCGAGCTAAATCAGCACATCCCAGTGCCTTATTTGCTTTGAATCGCAGTTCCTATAGTGAACCCTTCAACCCTACAAACTCTGTAAGGAGCTAGAGGACGGCGGAGCGAGGAGATGCGGGATAAAAGGAAAAGAAGAAAGGATTTTTCCACTCGGTTGGGAATTTAAAAGAAGGTAATTCAGGACGGGTTGGTTTCTCCAAATTACAAAAATCATCAAGTTGATTAATTTCGATCTCTTTGCTAAGAAATCAGTCAACCGTCGTTCATCTCTAGTATCTTAAGAACCCAGCTAGCTAGCTAACAGAATAAACACGGAATTTGATCCCAGCATCAGATTGGCTTGTGTTTATTTAAGGAGAAATATATATTTCTCAACGTGAAATTTAGCAGAACCTAATTATTTTACGTTTATTAAGTTACAAAGTATCGAGCCCAGCCCAGAAAAGTTAACATGGGGTCACATTGATTCCCATAACTGTATGAATTCCTAACGTATGTAACAAAAATTTACAGAATATGTTAATAATATATGTACAATATAGACAATTCATTTATTTTATTAATTTCTACGTTAACAAACATAGAACTTTTAATTTATACATAGACAATTAATAAAATTATCACTGACACAAAAACACCCAAATCTTTTTCTTTTTTTTTAGAGTTCATGGCGTTTAATATCACTTTAGGGTGCTGGTATACGGAACTAGGATATGACACAATTTTTTAGGACTCGTCCGAATCACTACAGTTACTTTTACGCGATGGTTCGGACCGTTTCCTAGAATTAGACGATTTACCGAATCTTAACAGTTCCATGGGACTTTGCGTACAAGAAGAACTCGCGCTTTTAGGTGACGACCGATCACCACCGGATGACACGTTGAAATTATCTACACCGGGAGAACCGGGTGACGTAGGTGGACTCCGCGTTGGCGCTAACAAACTCGCGGATGATGTAGCCGGTGACGCGAAGGGGGAACCAACAGCCGCGGCACCTAACATGTAAACCGAAAGCAACGCCGAGTTAAGGTGATTTTTCGACCAGGGCGAACCAGGATGGTGTCCAGCGTGAGATGGAAACGCAGGACTGTTGCCATTAAGGAACAAATGTCCAAGTCCCAAGGGACCGGGTAAGGAGAGTGCCGGATGATGGTGAGAGACACCGGGCGGTAAGTTCAATAAGGTATCACCGTTACTCATAGAAGCGGGATGACCAGGTGGGATGGAGTAGAGGTTCAAGAAGTCAGTAGCGCGATGGTGACCGTGTAAAGAGGATGGTAATGGTAAATGTAATGGAGGACCCAACGGGTCCGATAACGAAAAACTACAAGGACTTTCGCGACCCATGGCCTTTTCACGTTTGCGCCATTTTGCACGTCGGTTTTGAAACCAGACCTATAATACGATCAATACAAAAAAATTGCGTAAATATAATAAAATACTAATGAAAATAGACCAAGGAAGCATTCTCTCACGAATATAAAAACCATGCATCTGCCATAAAAACTGCAGAAAAATCAGTATAAAAATGAAAAATAGACCAAATCCCTTTTAACAAGCTCGAATTATTCGGCGTTAAAATCTATTTTGCGTGTATTTAAACACAACGGATATTTTTATCCCGATTCTGTAATATTTTCATCAAGAGCGCCTCTAATCTATATTGGTGGGAGTAATACGTTAAAACACGAAGAGGTCTAACTCTCGCCAACCGATTTCGTTACGATTTATCATTCCTGAGTCTAACACTAACGGAAAGTGTCCGACGCGTCTATATGCGAGAAGGCTCTCCATCATATTCGCGCGTTTCCCCTCAACGCTCTTGTCAGTACATAGAAGAGGTCTGGAGTACCATGACCTAATGGACGTTATCAAGCAAAATAGGGGAACGCGTCAAAAAGGACCCCGCGCGCGAGCGCGCTTGAGGGTAAATCCCAGATTGAATCGCCGCTAATAAATGTTGAATGAGACGTCATTTAGAGATAAGCCAAAAACGCTCTCTCACTCACTCCCCGACGACGACATTTGTCTATCTCTTTTCATATTGAGGATTTCCAGTTCAATTAATGATTCCAATTGATTGAAAACTCTCTCTCTCCCGCGCGAACCCCTCGATATATTTAAACTGAATGTTTGCCCCGAGTTTGTTTCGAGGGGGCTTACACCCTACCCCTAAATCAGTCAGTGAAAAGGTTAGGGGCCCATCTAGGATGGATTATAAGGCAACCCCCAACCAAATATAAGAGAAAAGCAATAAATGAATAAAATGATTTTTGGCTGGCTCCCGAGTGAAAGTGGAAAAGAGATACTTGAGAACAATTTTTCATTAAATTTCATCTCGAGCACTTTAAATTTAACGCATAATTCGAGCCTATTTCTGGTCTATAATTTGGTTCGACTTAATTTTGTACACGCGCGTGTATTACGTCACACTTTAAGGCGAGTTTAATGGACATTGTAAATCTTAAACATCAAGGAAATTCAAGGTAAGTGTACCTGAACTCTAGCTTCACTCAAATCGAGTCTCATAGCCAATTCTTCCCGAGTAAATACATCAGGATATTGAGTCTTCTCAAAGGCTCTTTCCAATTGATGAAGTTGGTAAGTTGTAAAGGTAGTACGACTTCTTCGAATTTTCCTAGGTTTATCGTCATAAGGATCATTGGATGGTCCACCTCCACCCGAGGAGCCGTCTTCGCCCCCCGTCTGATTGGTTCCAGTCAACCCTGGGGTTTCGTCAACCCCCGACGTCGAGGTATTCTCTCCTAGACCATCTTCGGCGGACGTCAAGGATAATAATTTGGATGAATCGCCTTTAGAATCGGCGCCGATATAACTGGCGATAACATCTCCTCCTGGCCCTACATCCTCCCTTTGAATTTCAAGGTGATGTCGAAGGGTCAAACCAGGGGCGGCTGACAAACCAAAGACCAAAGAAAAAGTCATAAAAAAATCGTAGCCAAAAAAAAAAGAAAAACCTCCGGTGTATGTAAAGCCGATTAGAATACGACAGGAAAAAATTGGGAAGGTTTTTTTCTTCGCATGCTAAGAATGAGATGCAACGGTGTGATAACCACGCGGGATAACTTCATTATTCTTTTTTTTTCTCTTTCATTTTCCTTTCAATAAAGATGTTTACTTGTTTGTTTTGGGTTGGCTTATTTTTCTTCTTGTCATCCAAAACTAATAGAGGCAATTATGAAGGACAAATATTTGCTAATAAGGTTGACTGTCAAAGGAAATAGTGCGTGGATTGAAAACGACAATTAGGAAGATGCTTTCATGGACACACCCAATTCGATAGTTCGAAAAATAACAAGAAATATTGAATTACACATCATCAGGAACGTTGAAATGGGTAGATTACAAGGAATTCAATGAATGAAGTAAGAAATCAATGTGAACAAATTAAACAACGTGCGGTTTTCTTCTAGGAAGAACTGAATTTTTGGTTACTCGAATCCCAGAAACGACAGAAAGGTTTTTTTCGCAATTGCAGCTTCAGTAAACTCAAAACACATGCTGATTCATAAAAACATCTCAACAAGGCATTAACCAACCAATCAATCAATGAAAACCAACATGAAATAAGATATTTACAATTTCTGAAGCTTCCTCCTACAGCATGATGACCATGCGTAAAATCTAGAATCTTTCCGGCAACTCTTTGGGCATCTTCGGCTCCGACACAATCCAAATCATTATCCCTTTTATTCGCGTGAAGATGAGGATGCAATTGCACGCAATGATTGGCTGCCAATGAACGTTGAGCCAACTGCAAAGCCGAGGAAGTCGTGGAAAACAAGGATGCTGCCGCGGCGTGCGCTTGACTGGGACTTTTCCAAGAGACTCCGCCGGCTGAACCCAACAATCTCTCGATGGAATATAGCGAAAAGCGTAGATTTTTACTGTTGTTGTTATTATTATTATTATTCCCGGATGAGGAAGAGGTCGTCGAAGAGGCTGTATCTTTAGGTGGGGATGGAGACGATCCACGCAACATGACAATAACTTTTAACTTTACCAAATCCCGGAGTTTAAAATCGTAACTTCCACAAACACGGTGTCAGAATTAAACGGGGAGATATTTTTACTAGTCTTACTAGGATGGCATTCTTTTCTCATCTGTGGTGGTGCGAATTGCGGACGCTGGAAGACCCCTAACTATAGGAACCACACTCTTCTCGCGACGGAGGATGCTTTCTCCCCCTCCATCCTAAACCTCTCTCCTCTTATCATCACCATCCCGATTTAGCCATCATCCATATATCCCTCCTCCTCCTCCTTCCCCTCTTTGGCAAACACGGTCGGTCCACGACTGCAGCTTCCTTTCCCTCTTTCACGCGTCAACACTGAACGCTTTTTGCATTTTCTTCTATTTTCTGCGTAGAATAAAGTTACCATCTTCTTTCTCTCTAGTTGGTAGCCACTAAAGCTCTTTAATAGAGTAGAGAGTAAGCGAGGAGTTTTGTTTCATTCCCCCGTCGTTTCGTCCCCCATCAGGGAGGTTTTCCAGGGGTTTTCATCTTTTTCCCGCCATTCTCCTCCGCCGCCGCACCGGATGCGCTCTCTCCTCTCCCGCCACGAGAGACCAAACCCGCCTTAAATGGGGTAACTATCCCGTTAACGTAATTAAGCCTCCAGAGCTAGCGGAATTGCCAGAGTTCTTCTCGGGCGCGCGAAACACCCGACACAAGATCGGAACGCGGCGGGAAAGATGAGGAGGAGAAGAGGAGAAAGAGAACATAGGAGAAAGAGAGCGCGCGGTCCACATCTCTAGGATAAGGAGTCCGGGGAAGAGAGCGCGCGCATCTTGTCTATTGGTGGAAGCTTTTCCTATGGCACCCAATCGCCGCCAATTCCTTTTTGGCGCCAAAACCACGCCTTCCGTTAAAGATTAACCGCGTCGAGTATTAAGTAAAAGATAAGTCCTTATCCGCGGATGAAAAATAGATACTTCCGAGAGCGTTAACGGAAGGGGAAATGAAATATCAGATACAATTAAACAGTCATTCTCAATCCGCTCTCGGTATACTTGACCAGAACGGAGTAGAGATTAACTTCGAGCGTGTGGTTTAAGAGAAGTTACCGTATATTATACGACAATACAATCAAGGCTCGTTTGTTATTAAAGGGATGGTGTAATATCAAACAATTACAAATTATTCCCGTTGAACTATTCCTTTAATAGCAGCTCGAAGACCCAAGCCATTAGTCAACCGTTTTAAAAGTTGAGTGAAACTAAAATTAACCGAACTAAAACAATAAAACGATCGATTAGCAGCGGCAAAGGCGCGGAAGACGGCGCGTTGACAAGAGAAGGGCGTTAGAAAGGAATAGAAAAGCTAGAGGAAAAATGACAAAACAAATTGAAATCTTTAACGATAAGTGACAGGCGAGAGGCAATTTTCGGCGGCATCCATTTATAATTAGCTCACTCACTCTCGTTTTAGCTGGCTCCCTCGCTCCTAAACGATAAAAGCCTCCCTCCCTCCCTAATGTAAACCTAAAGATGCAGCTAGCTAGTCTCTTTTATTTTTAAGAGCAGTTAAGTAGCGATGATGCAAAGAGAAGAAGAAAAAAAATTATATATTTCTGAGATGGGAGTGGATGGATGGATGTTGGGGGAGAAAGAAGAAAAAATACAGGAGTCTTTGCTATGGATGGCAGATGTTCCATCCCAAAGATTCTTTTTTTTCTTCCCTACACTCTTTCAGAGCTTGGAGTAAATGAAAAGATTTAAGGAGGAGAGATGGAGAAAGAGAGAGATGGGTTCCGTTCGCCAAATAGACTTTGGTCTATTTGTTTTAAAGATTATCACCACTATATAGAGCATAGATTTAAGATGGGAGAAGAATACAAGAAAAAATGATGGAACGCAAGAATCTATTATAGTTTTCTAAATGGATGGATGACGTTTCGTTTTACACTTCTTAGAGAATCAATTAAGGAAAATGGTTTTCAAGTCAATTAAGAAATTTTAAAAGTTTGCGTATAGTTTAGAAACCCGATTTCGAATATTTGTGTTATCCGAAATATTTGGGGTCAAAGGTTATCCCGTACATTGTCCACGTAGAAATTATATCAACATATATGGCTTTAAATATCAACTAACAACTTTGTTTCAATTGAATTACTTAGTTTAAACTAGAGAAATTACCCAAGAAACACATTTTTACAAACTGATTTTGGGTATACCAAAAATTAACGTGTAGGATTTAAATTAATTAACAGACACCTTTAAATTATTCATTACACTGATATATTTCTAAAGGCATATTCACAAGGGACAACTTATTTTTTACGTGTTGTCAAATAAGTTTGACAATATTTGAAGAGAACGCTAGGGCATCGGAGGAGGGAGGAACGAAAATAAAAATAAATACTTTTCTGATATAAAAATCTATACACACTCGATTTATAACCCCGGAATTTTCATCAAATTCTCTTCTTTCCCATTTTTCATTATTTTTGATAAAAAATAGTTCCTAGTACAGACAAAGTCCCTTTTTCCCATAAAATATATTACTTTCGCGAAGGGTAGCAGCTATAGCGTCACTGCGGTATTGTAATAGAACGAAGTTTATACAACGTAATCTTCCAAAATTTCTTATAAATGTTGACTTTTCAAGAGATAAAAGAGCGCGCGCTATATAGCTTGCTTGGTAAACTAAAAGATTTCATCGTTTTTGTAATAATGGAAAAACAGAAAAGATTAAAAAGAAAAAAAAAAAAGGTTTTGAGTGTTGTAGCGCGTGAAATTTTAGCGCGAAATTACTTAAAACTTTCCTGCGCGCGTGAAATTTTTGGCGCGAAATGACTTCAACTTCCCTGCGCGCGCTATTGGAAATTAGGCTTAAAAATAATTGAAATAAAATATTAAAAAAAACATCGAATAAGCCTATTCTGTTCCAGGTTTGAGAAGATATTTCAAAATTTAAAACAGCTCCAAATACAGTCAAAAATAGGCCATAAAATTTAAAAACCTACGTCACCATCCCTTTAGAGACCTAAATTCAGCTTCCCAGAAAAACTGTACGCTGCAAAAGGAGGACATCTCAGCTCGGGAGAAGTCAGGGTTACCCTAAGGCTACGATCCGCAATATTTTTTTTTATACAAAAATATAAGCGCTGGCAGCTTCTAGAAGCGAGCGGGTTTGCGCTGAGAATCTAGACAGGGTTTGCTTTTGCTAGCACCGCCGCCGCTCACGGGTCTTCTTTTGTGTAACCAGTCAACTGTTTAATAAAAGAATATTGAAAAGGGAAATTTGGGCCTAGCCAACGACAGACACACTGTATATAGTTTAGCAGCGCGCCAAATATACGCCACGGGCCCCGAGGGGTCCCCTAGGAACGATGCCCGCCCAATGAGTCGAAATTGGTCCCACCGGAGCTGATTACTTTGGCTGGGTAAACATCATTTTCGGATTTGCGGCCAATACCAGAGTATGTACGCGTGTGAGAGAGAAGGAAGTCAAGAAAGGTGGTTATGGTAAAATGTTACAAAGTGGCGTATCTTGCTTGCAATCAAAATTAGATAAGTTAAAAACCCGGTTTCTCAGAGGCAACTTCATGAGAGAGTCTGAAAAGTAACTCAAAAGATTAGGTTTTAACAATGGCGCCTGTAGAAGTGTTCGACTTACAACACACCGATGTCCACGGAGAAGCTAACATACAGGGGCTTCCCAGAATTTTCATTGGAAATAAAGGCAGCCTTATAATACATTGAAAACAAAGCGAAACGGGTCAAACTCAAGGCTGCAACCTAACAACATAATGTAAATTTTATGTCAAATCAGTTGGAAATACATGAAAAAGATCAGTACCACCAGCTCGGCCAAGTCAAGGATGGGATTCATGAGAAAGAGAGAGAGAGAGAGAGAGAGAGAGTTAGGCCTGGCTTTTTCCCCAGTTATTGCGTCACGAAGCGAGTCGAGGCCCGGGGCTAAGATCAAGTATGGAGAGAAGAGTAGCTATAGCTAAAATGGGACATAGATAGAATCACCGCGACACTTCGGGAGCAGCCTTTCCTAGCAGAAGTACAAGCCCCAAAAAAGGAAAAAAGAGACTCTATAGGGATATAAAGCTGTCCACTGATTTACTTAGTGGCGAGTGGCAAGGCTGAACCGTCCTGATCTTTTTGAGCTAGCGGATATATTATATCCAAACACGAAACAGAAGAAGGGGGAGATGTTCCCATCAGAAGCTAGTCAAACGAAGTAAGCAACATGAGGGCCCGCGTCTTATCAGGACCATTGGGACTGATGGGGCATGGAAGTTCACGGTGAACTTGTTAAGTACATATTCTTAGAGTTCGCCGTGTTCTGCCTCTAGTAGCTGACAAAAATTAAAATGGCGGCTATGGGTTGGGATCCCGCAAAAGTTTTCCACTTCGAAATATGGGCTGATTTTCATATAGAATGTATATTCGGAAACTAGGAGGTATTATCTATCCAAAGTGCAGTGTAGCCATGGACGGTTTAATAATAACTCGTTTTAGCTGGGGGGGGGGTTAGCCCCTAGCTGCGGAGGAGAAAAAAGGAGGGGGAGGAGGGTGCGGGGGTTAGCCGTATACTCATCGTGTCAGCAAAACGGAAAATGCCAATATATTAGCTTTGGTGGATAACAAATTTATTTAGCAGAGGCGAGGCCGGTCTACTTATCCCGCGACGCTGTATACTTTCAACGGGGGACCAGAAGGGATGATTTTTCAAAAGGGGTTTATAACGGAAGAATAAATTCGAATAGCCCACGTTTCAACCTTATATTCTTTACTTTTCGGACGGACAAGTTCACACTGCGTAACGTAACATTATATCGAGGTAGAAACCAAATCAACTTGGACTTCGCTATGTAGTAACATCGGGAATTTGACAGGAAGAGAGGAATTTTGATTGAAATAACTGGGCATTTGATAGGAAAAAATTAAAACAAACCTGGGAATGGGAATGCCACAAAAATGTTCAGGTTCAAGTTACAAAATCATTACGGTCAGGTCTTAATAATTGATTAAACATTTCTAAATTATAATTAACAACGGATAATTTAAAATAGTATTTTTTAACTTAATATATATTAGTTTTAATTAAGATTAATCTCCCTGAGGTTGTGGCATTTTCCCTAACTCGTGGCAACCCCGACACAAAGCCCAGACAAACATCGCTAAGAGAAACTTTAATTTTCCTACATAGCGACAACTAGACCTTCGTACGTGTGAACTTGGACAAGTCTAGGTAGCCCGAGGCCGTGCGAAAACAAGGGGGAAGATTGCCAACGTAATAAGAGCGAGATTAGCTTTGAGTTTTCAGTCGTTTTTGGCCAGAACCGGGGCAGAGATTAGAACCAGGAATTGAAGGCTAATTTACAGTTTAGCAGCGGTTGGGAAAATTTTCGCTATATACGTTCGAACGACTAGACGAGCTTAGAGAAGTGAACCAATAACGGCGAGCTCACTTTAAAACTAGAATTATTAACTTCATCCCCGAGATTAAAAAGGGCGGGAAAGAGCCGTTTTCGAGTTCTAATCAAAACGTGGAGGCGCGGGAAAACTTAGAGGCGCGTGAAAGAACGTTATTAAAGTATACTTAGAAGCTAAAATTCCATTTTATAAAGGGGGAAAGAAATAAAGCTGATCCCAAAGTTTCAAATACATACTTTCCGCAAACTCGGCAATTTCCACACCTAGGATACAATTCATTATTAAAAATACCCACAATAAAGAAACGCCGATGGAAAGGGCTCCAGCGCAAATTCTAATTTCGTAGCGAGAAAGGGGATATCAAAATGTACCGTATTATAACTCGAGTCCCAACGATATTGCGGGTAAACAGCATTTTCCGCAAACGCGGTTAAAAATTTTTCGGATATTAATATTGGAAGTTTTCAGGCTACGGGGGAAAAAATATAGGGATAACGCAAAGGAAAATCCGTAGAAATCCTCACAGTACTGCAACTATAACCCCACTTAAGTGTAACTTTACTATACCGTAAGTAACACCGAAAGAATACACTGAAAATGTATGGTATTTTTATTAAATAATTTAAATGATTGTTGAATTATTTTAACGTTGTTAATTCAGACTTATTAGATCCTTAAAAGATTGTGTGGTTTTTATCAATAAATCTTAAGATTCACGAAGACCCAATCGTTGATTGGTCGGAGCCTCGATGCAGGAAAAAAAGATCACGTTTAGACGTGGGAGGGTGAAAATGCAAAGACAATTACGCGCCAAGTCAAGCGCTTCGTCATAAAAGACAGAATATGACAAGAAAAAGTAATTACAATCCACTTTCCGGGAAGCGAATATGTGGGGGGGGGGGAGATACAAAAAGAATCTAGAATCGAGGTCCTAAGAAAAGCAGTACAGTATAGGAAGGAACTTGTACTTGCGATTCGCGAGTCTGAAGGGAAAGCCACTTAACTTTCTTCCCTTTTCTTTTCCAAGCGAGACTAGAGAGAGATGGGGGCGCGAAACAATCGGCCGTGTAAGCGGCTTAGAGGCAGATTGTTTTGATAACGTCCAACTGTCAAGGAGATCGGTGGTGCAAAGGGAGAGAACGAAATCTCGTCTAAAGAGACTAAAGTAGGTCTACTACTAATGGTTGCTTGTTAACGCCATTCGGGCAGATGGAACGCACGTGGACTTGACTTTCTTATAACCTCCTACCCCCCCCCCCACCGAATTTATTCAAACCCTCCGGGAATATTTCCTCTAAAAGAACATAGAATGGACAGTAACTACACGCTCGCGAAGGTCTTTCATTCAATTTTCTCTTAAACTAGGAACATATTCAGGCCCCTCTCTAATAGTGTCCGTTGATTTCTCACGCTCTTTCGTTTCTATCTAGACTTCTAGGGACTGAAGCAACCAGATGTATAATCTTTATGGACTGACAATTGAGCTATAAGAGCGAGAGAGAAGATAACATCCTTCTTGTATACCAGAAAAATCTTCCTAAGTCTAAACAGCTTAATTATTACGAGGAAATAGATGGGGGGATTGATAAAAATTGGGAAAAACACTAAGACTACAGTCCCAATATGAAAAAAATAATAAATAAATTGTTTATGTCAAACTTGTCCAAGCGTTTAAATCTTAATTTGATCCAGGATTATTGTATTTTATTTTATTTCTTTAAATGAAGTATTTTCGTTTTTGAAAGTTTCCCAGGGAACTTACGAAGTCAAAAAAAAAAAAAAAAATTGGTACCACATTGTGAACGTTACATAATTTATCACAAAATCTCCCCTCCCATTATTTCACTTAGTTAATTACGAAAGTTTTGTCCAAAATAATTAAAAATAGAAAAATCCCAGACTTTATACGAAAGACGGGGGCTACAAGAAGAGAGTTAAAAGGGGCTCCATCAAGTAAGGAGGAGGAAAATGAGGGGGTGGGGTGGGTTGAAATGTGGAAACAAGGCTAGGTAGGCTAGGCGCGCGCTAGACACAAAAGACAGAAAAATCCCTGGGAAGCTCAAGAGCCAAAGGATGAGGTTTGGGATGAAGAGATGGAAGGACATGTTTTTCTGTCACATCCACGAATCCAAAAGAGTAGATGGGGAGGAAAAATGGGGAAGAATCAGAGGCTGGGCCAAAAAAGAAAAAAAAAAGAAATTGCACCGCTAATTAGGTTTATTAAAGAGGAAGTCTGAAGCGACATTTGGTAATAGCATCTCGTTAGCATCCTTCAAAGTTAGACTCCCCCCCTCACCCCTTCCAACCATCTCTAAAGGACCCGGCCTAAACCACTCCCCTATAGGTTCCCATCAGTTACTATAGGGTTTTCTCAACGATTTAGCCCTTGTATGTATCCGAGATGGAAATGGAATTGAAATCACATCCCCGCACCCTGCCTGTCTTTGGTTTGATTCAAAGGATCATACCAGCTTGGTTTAGTTAGAAGATTGATTTCAATAGATTTGTCTTTAAAAGCGTAAATTCAAAGGAAAATTCAACTAGGGCCGACTAGGCAATTTCCGAGATGCTTTTGTGGTGGGCCCGGTTTTAACTAACTTCATTTGGATTTCGAAAAGGGGGTGACAAATAGGGTGGTCGCGATTTCAAAGGATTTGGCTAATTAGAACGAAACTAAGTTAATGTCCTTAATGAGGCTTTGTTCTGTACAGGGTTTATATTAGGCCTGGAAAGCCAATTCCCATAATTTATTTGTGACATTAAAAATTTCTTTACTATTCTATTAAACCAACAAAGTATGTTTGCACCATCAGCAAAGGCTTAATGAAATAATACCCATATTGTACGGAGTATGCTTAAAGAAATAATACCCATATGTTACCCGCAAAGGCTTAATGAATACCGATATTACCCGCAAAGGCTTAATGAATACCGATATTACCCGCCAAGGCTTAATGAATACCAATATTACCCGCAAAGGCTTAACAATTATAAATGATTTTTCAAGACAAAGGAAAGGAATAGTGTTCCCCAACTTTAAAAAATTATTGAACTGAGGCAGAATTCGTAAGTTACGAGATATATTTGATTAAAAATATAAATTTATACAGTTAAAGTGTTGGAAAACGGCACAGCCGCACATCGCGAAAGTTTTAAAGAAATCCAATGCATCCAACTGCATCTATAAATAATTTATGAAAACTATGTTTCAATTTTTAAGAGAAATATGATTTTTATATCTAGGTTTTAAAAAATGCACCAAGCTGTGCATGGGCAGCACAATTCGGAGTTAACCACAAAAAAGCCCAATATAAACTTGACAAGAATCAAAATATTTCGCACAAGGGTGCAAAGTGCCGGTAAAGAAGGTTAAAAGCATGTACCATCAAATGTTTGAGCGGGGGGGGGGGAATAAACAAGTGTCAAGCCCTCTAATGGAAACCAAAAGAACTTGCCTATTAACATCAAAGGCTTAGAAAACTGTGAATGATAATCATGAAAGTTATAACTACTAAATGCGATTATAACCAAGCAGAAATGGGGAGTCATTATTCAAAATTTGATCAATGGAATCATGCAATACTAAGACGTTTACTCAAAATTGTAGTACTACCAAGTCACTATAAACACTTCACTGCTGTGGTGATTCCACACTAACTGCAGTAAAATTGAACACCAATTATGTCTACCAAATATATTCAAAGCAAAGCTAAAGCACTTGTGCTCCCAACAATTTCTATGCCAAGGCCCAACAATTTCAATGCCAAGGCCCAACAATTTCAATGCCAAGGCCCAACAATTTCAATGCCAAGGCCCAACAATTTCAATGCCAAGGCCCAACAATTTCAATGCCAAGCCCCAACAATTTCAATGCCAAGCCCCAACAATTTCAATGCCAAGCCCCAACAATTTCAATGCCAAGGCCCAACAATTTCTATGCCAAGGCCCAACAAATTCTATGCCAAGGCCCAACAAATTCTATGCCAAGGCCCAACAAATTCTATGCCAAGGCCCAACAAATTCTATGCCAAGGCCCAACAAATTCTATGCCAAGGCCCAACAAATTCTATGCCAAGGCCCAACAAATTCTATGCCAAGGCCCAACAAATTCTATGCCAAGGCCCAACAAATTCTATGCCAAGGCCCAACAAATTCTATGCCAAGGCCCAACAAATTCTATGCCAAGGCCCAACAAATTCTATGCCAAGGCCCAACAAATTCTATGCCAAGGCCCAACAAATTCTATGCCAAGGCCCAACAAATTTTATGCCAAAGCCCAACAAATTTTATGCCAAAGCCCAACAATTTCTATGCCAAGGCCCAACAATTTCTATGCCAAGGCCCAACAATTTCTATGCCAAGGCCCAACAATTTCTATGCCAAGGCCCAAATCCTTCTAGCCAACTACACTCTAGAATGTACAAAATAAAAGTGACTTACCCTTTCATCGCCAAGTGGCTTTTCTCTTTCCTTTCTTGATTCCCTTCTTTTTCTTGATGGCTCTTTGACTCATCCACTCAGGATAATTTCCATGTTCATCTTTCATAGTCTTGGAGTTGAATTGCCTCTTCACTTTGTCAATGTCCATTTCCACTGTGGAAGAAATTGAAAATTTAAATGATATATTAGTTTATTAAATTTAAGAAATGGTAATTCAGTAGTTAAGTTTCACAACCAGTAACTCAGTAAAAACATTTTAATTAAAATCTTTGTAGCAGGTACATACCTTTTTCAGTATCAATAGATTCTTTGTCATCCTTTAGTTTTTTAGCATCACTCCCTAGAAAAGAAAAAAAAAACATAATTAGGGATGCTCGAAAAGGTATAATTACTGAAAACCATTGGAAGACATAACTTCCTGTAATAAATTAATTATTAAACCCTGTACTACTTACTTGTGAAAACATCACTCATGTCTACATCTTTCTTCTCAGCATTTTCCAACATTGTCTTTAGACGAATCAATTCTTTCGCGCCATATCGTTCCCTTTTAGCAGCCTTCATTTTCCTCTTCCATTTGCTTCTCAAGCTTTTCGCCATTTCTGTTAAAAGTTATTCAATATTAAGCAAAATAAAACTGTTACTAAACCACGCGTGGCCACGGTTTCAACCAAGGCTTAAGAATTTCTTAAATGCATGCCACGCCGCCGGCCATGTTTGCTTGCGTCATAGACCAAGTTTTAGTGTTTTTCCTTATAAATTTCTCACTCTATGGCCTTGTAATATGTATTAACCTTAAATCAATTAATAATTACCTTATCGAGTATGAATAAAGGTTTTTGACTAAAGTTGAATCGCAATTAACACTTAATGTTAATTTTTCTTTGAAAATTAATTACGGTTCCAACGTGGGTGAACGTCGGAAACCAAAAGAAGGATCTTAAGGATCGTCTGCTAAAACCAAAAAGGATCTACACTTTTTGTACCCTGTAGCTGATACTATACATTTTTATCTTATTCTTATTTTGTTATAAATTTTCTTATTAATTCTAATTTATTGAGTAATAAAAATCACTTATTTTTGTTTGTTTTAATATTTCAAGGTTTTAATATTGTAATTAAACAGTTAGTCTGTATAAATCTTCTCCTTAATTAATACCTGTCTTAAATTCATGCTCCTTGGGCCGAAAACTTTACATAATTTCTTTGCCCCGTAAATCCATCCCCTTCTCAGTTTCGTAACATTATTTGGCGATTTATTTCTCTTCCCTCGATGGCGGTGGCCACGTGGTATAATGTTTTTCTCGATTAGTTTAATTAAATTAAGCATAATTAAGCGCGGTCTTTGCGATTATAGTTAACTTTAGTAAGTACTTTCTTTCCGTATCGCGAAGGCAATTGTTTATCCGTAGCTGATAACTCTGTGAAGCCTTATAAAGAAAGGCAAGGCCCAACAATTGAAGAACCCGGCCTCGTGAGTAACCATTACCAATGCTGCCTTTTACCTTTTTACGTAGTTAGGGCTAAAGAGCGGCGTGTTTGCACCATATTGTTGGGTTAAATTAGAGGTCAAAGACATATTGACAGGAATTTTATAGATTTTTGAAACTAAATATTCCATAATCCCTGAAAACCTTCCACATCACTACATAATTAGGTTCTGTTTTGAATTATTTATTTTTCATGTCATTTTTGATTTGAGGCCATAGAATGTACTGGACAGGTACAGAGTGTCGCGGACCTAGATATGACCATGCTTGCATGTTGCCTGAATGTTTTGATAGTTTAAAAGGTTATTTTTTATCTTAACCCTTCAAAAATATGTATTTTTTTATTTCTGATAATTTAGATAACCATAAGGAGTCATTGTAGGGAAAAAGTTCAAAGTTTAATCAATCGCTAGAAGTTTTTTCAAAGCCCCAGACTGGCTTTAATATATTGCCAACTGTTTATGGTCGCTTAATGGCCGGTGCAACCTCGAGAACTATTTTGGTATGCGCGTTTCCAGCAGTAATAACTCTACTAACTTTTCTCTGGGTTCGTAAAAAGAAGAAAAGTCAAGAATTATCACCTCCGGAAGATCCTGTAGTTAAAACTAGCTCATCCATCTCTAATCAGTCGCCTCAATTAGTAGGTGAAGATCTTAATCTCTTAGCTGAAATGCGGGAAAAACCCCAGATGGTGGAAGATAAAGAATTATCCTCAAACCCTCAAGAACAAGAGGATGATAAAAGCAATTTGGTGGAAGAAGTGGAAATTTCCAGAAGTGATGACAGAGAAAAAGAAGAAAGTGAAGTTCTAGTTAAAAATATGAACTCATCCTTAGAGAAAGTTACTGAGGAAACTTTAGTTAACAGTTTATCCAATATGACTTTGGATATTAGCAAAGATTTAGAACAGTGTAGTAACAGTGTGGAACCAGTGGTTGATGAACAATCGGATACGTTAACCCGTCTTTCCTATTCTTCAACTTCATCCTCTACAAGTGAAGCTTACCTAGTGACTGAAGATAAAATTAACCGTCATCGTGACTGTCCCTTTGAGTTGGACAATGTTCCAGAAATGAGCCCTCCTCCTAGCCTCTATTCAGATGCCCACAGTGAGGTATAATTCATTGAATTATACCATCTATTACTTTGTACCAACCATTGTACCTCATTTAGAATATTAAATACAAAAGTTTTTTTCCTTACTTTTTCTTAAACAGGGTTCAAGTGACAGTGGTAAAGGTGGCAGTGACATAATACATAGTGGCGCAAATGATAATCAAAGCACCCTAAATGGATATGAAGATCTAATTTCTTCATCTCCAGCTTCCTCTCTAAGCAATTCGGCTTTAGATACAACTGGAAGTTTGCTAATTTACGAGTTTGAATTGCCTCAAAATTTATGTGGAAGACTGATTGGTATAAATCTTAACGCAACCTTATCCCTATAACAGGACTTAGTTAATTAATTAATTCGCATTACAGGGCGATTGGGTAAACACGTTAATTACATCAAAAACCAATGCAACGCTAATATCTTCATAAAAAGCCATCCCTGTGATGCCAGACTAAAGCTATGCGCTGTTGAAGGAACCCAAACTGAAATCCAAAATGCCCTGGAGATGATTAGAAAGAGGTTTCCAATAAGCCAATTCCCTTCTGTCACTTTGGTTCAATTGAATACCTCTTCCTCTTTGGCCATGGCCCCGACAACTGGAATTATGCTACCAGAAACATTGCAGCTTCATCTTCCTCAGGGTGTAACGTGCGACGTGATATTATCCAGCATGGTTAATGCTGGTCACTTTTTTGTCCAGCAACCTACACACCCAACCTATCCCTCGCTAAGTCGTTTGGACATGTGTATGGCTACTTGCTATTCTCAAATTGAAACCCCTCCAATGCCTCAACCTGTTGAAGGTAAAGAGAAACGCCCCACCCACACACTCGCAATTGGAAATTAATCAAAACTAAAGCCAGATATTTAAATATAGTGGGTGTAATTTGCGCTGCTCCAACCATGGGTGGTTGGTACCGAGCCCAAGTAGTTCATGTACACGAAAATTCCGAAGAATGTGATGTTAAATTTGTCGATTATGGTGGTTATGCCTGTTTACCCATGATTGAATTAAGACAAATTCGAAGTGATTTCATGACATTGCCCTTCCAAGCTTCAGAGTGTTATTTGGCCAATGTCAAACCCATTGGTATTACAATCGTTCATAGTTCATTCTTATTTTTTTTTTGGAACCCGTTCTTATCTTTGGTTCATATACTCCCAATTTCCTTCTCCCCTTTTTTTGTTGGAACGACTAACCTTTTAATTAGAAACTGATGATACCAATGATTCTGATCCCGAACAAGCCAAACACGTCACAGCGTACAGTAATTGGTCTCTGGAAGCCAGTGTTACTTTTGAGGAATTAGCCCAAGGACAAATTCTACAAGCTTTAGTCGTTAGTCACGCCGAAGATGGTGTTCCTACAGTTCATCTTTATCGTATTCAGGGAGTTTCGGTAATTATAATTAATCTGAAATGAAATAAGAGGGGGGGGGGTGAATAACCATTTTAATTTCATTTCAGATTTAAGGTGGAATTCATAAACGTCGGACGCAACGCAATTTAGTACAGACAAAGGCAGGGCGTCGTGCGCAAAAGGCGGAAGTTTGCGCACGACGCCCTGCCTTCGCTTGTACTAAATTGCGTTGCGTACAACATTTATGAATTCCACCTTAAATCTGAAATGAAATTAAAAGGGGAAAATAACCTTCACCAATAATCTGAAAGGTGAAAATAACCTTTAACCTTTTGAATATTTGCAGACTATATTTATTAACCGGGAGCTAGTAAATAGAGGAGTTGCCCAATGGCAAGAAATTGAACATCGTCCTACAACTGCTGCAATCACGCAAGGCTAAGAAAAATTTAATTACAATATAGAAGGCTTGAAGAAATAAATAAACAAACAAACAAAACCACCAGCAGCTTACAAAATAAAACGTGGTGGAAATTGTTGCGGCAGGACTCTTTAAATCGTGTGATTATGATTATGCAGTTAATTATCCCTTCCCCCCCCCCACCTCCCCCACCTTTCACTTGTTTATTTTTATTTTACCGTCATCAATATTCTAAAGATCAAGAATTTAAAATTAATATTATATTTAGTTTGGAGGTTTTTTTTTTTTTTTTGTTGCTCCCATTCATTAATTAATTAATTAATTAATTTCAATAATTTGTATAAATAATCATTTAGAAAGTATTTACACACGGCATTTTTTTTTTTTGGGGTTTTTGAAAATTTCACGTTTTTATGAAATTTTGAAATTGGAAAAAATATTGGTTGGATTTTTTCATATTTTTGGTTTCCCAATTTTTTTTTTTTTTTTGGTTCAAAAGAACATTATTTAATTATAATTAATGTAAATATTATGGTGGAATTGTTTTCCTTATTGATTCAGGTGATTTTTTTTTGGTTAATGATAGTTTAGTGGTATGAAAAATTGATTCACCCATTAGGTATTTTTCCCTTTCTTTCTTTCTTTCTAATTAATTAAGACAATATTTAATGAAATGCATTTTTCTCCCCCCTTCCCTTCCCTTTAATCAAGATTTTTTTCTACCTCTTTAATTAGCAAATTGTTATTGTTAATTTGGTCACTTTTTCTTTCTTTATCAATCTGTTAGGCCTTGAGTTCATTAATAAATTATTTTGCATTTAATTTTAATTGCTTCCTTTTTCTATTCAATTATGGGCGAATGATGAGAAAAAATTTTTCCCGTTGATACATAAAATCAGAAGTGAGATGAGACTAGAAGTGAAGAGCTCTAGCATTGGTAGTACCTAGATCCTGGCATTAGTGAACAAATTTGAGGATTTTACGCCGCTTCAATCGCGCCTACGCTAGAGAGAAAAAAATTGGTCGAGTTCCAAAAATATTTCTTACCCCCTTCCCCTGAACCTAAAGCGGCGAAACACGGACGCGGGTGCTTGAATCTATTTCGGCCGTCTACCACCGCGAGCGTCTCACGTTTTGGAGGGGAAATTCTGAAATCGCCACTAGAGGGCCAACCGTTCTTGTGTTATCAAGAATATTCACTTTCGCCCGAGTGAAGAATTTGGTTAGCTCAACTACTTCTAGTCTCATCTCACTTCTGATAAAATTAAGGTGATTTGAGTGGCATCTTGTTATTTATAAAGAAAGAAAAAAATGTATACTTAGGTTTCAAATTTAAAATTTTAACAAAGATAAATAATTATGAAATTGATTGTGTTTTTTCTCTGTACAGTGTAGTTACAAAAAAAAACAAATGACTTTTATGAAATTTTCTATATTTTTGGAAATTAATTTGACCCCCCCCCCCCGGTTTAATAGCTTGGCTAATTGCTATCGTACGTAATCGTAATTAGCCTAAAAGATTAATGAAAATCAATTACTAAATGGCTTACCATAAATAAAATCCTGGGTTTGGTTTTTTCCCTTAACTAGACCTAAAAGTAAAAAAAATAAACATAATAAACTAACTGGGTTTGAATCTGGTTTTAATTTTTTTTTTTTTGATAATTTTGAAAGAATATTTGAAAAAAAAAAAACAAACATCTTTTCTGTAAAATTGTATAAAGTTTCTGTCTTAATAAATTTGGAAATAGTCTATTAAAAAAAAAATATGGATTTCTTTAAGCTTACTTTCAACTTAACTTGGTTTGGTACCGTTATGGGCGCTGTGTGACGTCAATTTAACTTAAGAGGTGTATTGGGTATGTATTGTAAGTGTACGTAGTTTTGTAAGTTGCGTACGATACTAAAGACTAAGCTAAAGCGGAGAAATAAATAATAATCTCCCAATAAGACAAAAGTAGTTCACTTCAAACCATATTATAAAAACGGGACTGAATTCTTAATTGTTTCATCCTGTCCTTGTTTAGAAAAATATACACATTGAGTGGCTTGGATTGACTCTATATTCCTTACTGAAAAAGTGGTATTCCAAAGGTAATTTTTGGCCAATTAAGCTACTCAAATGTTATCGTACTATCTATACAACTTCATAATCAAAGCCTTCAATAGAGACAGTCAACGACTACTCGACCGTGCTGTGAGATAAATGTTAGTAATTTTGCTGAAAAAAAAATATTTTTAATCATTTATCCCTTATCTTCTAGTACCCTACTACTATTACTTGCAAGACAAAGTTTAAAGACACAAAAAATATTATATATTTAATATTTTAACTCTTGTACTAAAATGGCGGACAGTGTTCAAAAACCGGACGAAATCATCAAACCTCCCGTTTCCGAAACGGCCATACCAGGATTGGTCAAACGTTTTTATGGTCTTAATGTCCTGTCTCAAAGACAGATGATTAGCTACGATGACCGCAACTTTCACATAAAGGTGGGACTGGTTATAATTATTTAAGAAGTTAAAACTAGACTAGGTTTAATTTAAACGTCAGTGCGACAATTAGACCGTAAACCATCGTTAAGTAATTGGTTCCAATTGATGGTAAAGCAAAAGCCTTGTCGACAGAGTTCGTGTCCTCGATGTGTTGTTTGATTCTCTGGTTTTCCAAGAATTTGTCCAGATTTTTTGTGGGTGTTAATTGGTCAACGTAATTTTTGTAGTAGGCTACTGTCTTGTTGAAGTGCGCTGTGATTGTAAAGGTAAGGGTCTTAGTACCAAAATATAATGGCTCAAGTACGCCGAACGCGAGACTTACCCTCAGCTTCAACGAGCGTTGGTAAGTAAGAGTCCCATAAAATACATTCCCTGGCTCGTAGGTTTTTCGCTGAGGTAATATTCTTATCATCAAGTCTCAAATAATCTTGATCTTTTACGGTCCAACTGGGCCATTTGGGAACGTCCTCCAATAGGTCTTCTTTCCCGTCGGGTGACGCGTTAGGGTCTCTGATATCAAGTTAGATTAGAAATGTCTCAACACGGAAATTACGTATATTTGTACGCACCCTGTTCTGGCAAAATTAGCCCACATTCTTTGGATTCTTCGGCTAAACAATTTCTCTTTGTTGGAAAACTTCGGCGCGTCGGGTCCGACTTGTAAAGGTCCCCCAAAGACAAATTCGATTTCGTGAGAGTGAAAGACGCCGGTCCATGCTGGAAATTTACTAACGGAAGAACGGTGTTCGTATCTGTAGACATAGGCGGATGGACCGGCAATGGGAAGACCAACTTCGTCAACAAGGTCTAGGTTCTTGAAGGATGACGCGATGGCGTTGGCAGTATCTTTCAAGCGGCAAGTGAAGAAAAAATCGTTAACTAGTTCGTCAAGAGTGTCCGCGAAGTTCATGTCCATTGGAACGGAGGTTCCGTTGACGTCGACGTATGCTACAGGCCTTTTACCAGAGAACTCATTCCAATCGGCGTAGAAAAATTTGATGGCGCGTAAGACGCTAGAGGACTTATATGGTGAAAATTCCTTAAGCGTAATTTCAAACGTACTCCTGGAAAACGTCGTTATTTACTGATATGACCACTGAGTCTATAGGAAACAAGACTATATACCTTTCAAGAAAAGCAGTTTCCTCAAAGGGACTAAAAACATCTGGCATCATATAGATGAAGAAAAGTGTTCCTTCATTTGTATTCGTACCCAGCAGAATCTGCAAAGGTTTATCATGATTGGAGGCCTTGCTAAGATCAGTTCGGTCCTTCAAGAGTTCCTTTGGGCTTTTAGGTAAAATTCTTCCATCAACAACGGGGGCAAAACCACATCCATCAATAACGAACGGTTCATGTTCCAAAAAGTCGGCGGCATTCGTCGACAGTAAGCAGGAAACGGTCGCCTCTTTGACGTAACTATTTGCCTTAGTTTTCCAATAAGCCTCCAATAGTTCCGGTTTTGTATCGTTCGTATGCGGAAGACAACCCAGTTCCTTGGCAACTCCCAAACCTCGCCTCAAAGCTTCATCCGGTTCTATAGTCGCCCATGGAACAGTGGCTGATCCACTCTCCAAAATACCTCGATTAAAGAAACCACGATTCTCCGGTGATATTAAAAGCAGAGAAGTAGACACGGCTCCCGCGCTTTCGCCAAAGACGGTAATACTGAAAGTAACTTAACAAATTGGTATCTTTCGGGATAGAAATCGACCCACAGATAATATCCTACCTATTCGGATCTCCACCAAAAGCGGCAATATTATCTTTAACCCAAGCTATCCCTAAAAGTTGATCATAAAGACCAGCGTTTCCTGGTACTCCAGGATGGTCTAAGTACAAGTACCCAAAGGCAGACACCCGGTAACTAATTGCGACAACTATGACACCCTCCTCACTAGCCAAAGTTGAACCATCGTACAATGGATACGATATTGTCCCTTTAATAAAAGTGGCAATACTTAGCATTCTCAAAGTAAAAAAAGAAAACGGTAAATTTCAACGGACCCTTTGTAAAACATCCTCCGTACAACCATATCATAACCGTTCGACCATTTTTCGGGGCACCAACATTAGTCGCTGGTCTGTAAATATTTAGATAGAGGCAATCTTCACTTATCGGTGTTTTAAGAGCAAATGGTTTCAAATAGTCCAGAAAATCCGTCCCCATATACGAGTTTTGAGTACAAGTATTGGGCTGTTTATTGGCCAGCAAGATACCATTTCTTCTGGTAATTGATACTGGTGGTAAAAACCTCTGTTTTCCCGTCGGAGGTTCCGCGAACGGAACACCCAAGTACTGATAAATTGGCTTTCCATTCGGGCCCAATTGTTCAACCCCTTTAATCATACCAGAAGTGGTATTGACAAGCAAGGCATGTTTACGATCGGTACGGTTATCATTGTTTTCCAAGTTTTGGGATTGGGAAAAACTTAAAATTACCAATAGAAATAATACTGAAACTAAGGTACTAGCATCTTTAGAAAACATTGACATTACAATGACTAAATTAACTCAATTAATATTTTAAACACGTTGGGGTAAGAGAGGAAAAAAATTGACTGTTGAACGACCGAAGTACGGAACATAAAATAACAAGTGAAATTGTTAAGGTAAAATGTGATGGATTTATAGCTATATGATTATGATTAAAATTAGGCAGAAAATGTCCTGTATGAATCCCCCCCCCCCTGTTGTCGTTGTTTAGTTCCAGAGTCGTACGTTAAAAAGTTTCATAACTAATTCTATAACTAGCGAACAGTGCGTGCCCCGTCGCTCTTAAACTATGATAAAACCGGTGTTGTTAATAATGTATAAGCGCATAGACGACAAAATTAAATTAGTCGGGGAAAATCATTCTTTTAATAAAGAAAAAACATCGTTGTTTTTTCAGGGTTATCCTTTAAAAGAACCGTACACTTTAGACACGTGTTTTTAATACAATAATCCAACCTTTAAACCCGCAGAAAGTAGCGAATTTCCGAGGTTGAAGTATGCTACACCATATAAACGAATAAACTAAATTAATCCATGAAAACTATTCGCTATTTAACAAAAAATATCAATTCAATATTCATAACAATATTGAACCAACTCCTTTTGAACTATTATAACCAAACTAACAAAAGTTACGATTACACACTAACCAACCAAATTTCCCCAAAACATGAAAAATCATCGTTTTACGAATATTAAAGCGCTAAAATAATCTCCATTGTTGAACAAAATTCACATTAGAGATGCTTTCTCTCCATACCCCCCCCCCTCCCGTTTCCTTCAGTTGTAAATAACTCTAACAACAATAATTTCCAAACTTTTTCCTCTCTCCTTTAATTCGACTAACAACCATCATACGTTGAGAATTTAATGAATTTGAATAAAAAAGGAGGGATTAGAAAATAAAATGGAAATAATAACAATTCTATGCAGGATGTTTAGGAGAGCTCAAACAATGTTCAATATGCCTCTATATATTACAAACACACAAAAGATACACTGTCGCTCGCGTGCAGAAGTTAGGAATGCCAATTCATTATTATACTTTGCGTAAAACGTTTCGAAATTAATGTATTTCAAAATAGGTTTAAAGATTTTTGGTCTGTTTTAAATTATTTTTCAGGCTAAAAACGTTCAAGGCGATATTCAAGAGTATACCTTGAAAATAACGAATTATTTGGAGACAGCTGTACCTGATCTATTAGGTTAATAGATATCCTCAAAAACCCACTCGTATAAGGCCTAGAACGTTTATTGAAACCTAAGATAGTTCTCAGGTTTTATACAGAGTTCTTGATAAACACCTACAATTTTGTCATATATTTTTACCCCATATAGAATGCATAATTGAAATTCAAAGATTAATTAACCTTTCTGGGTCAAGGATAAAGGTTCCAATGCCCGTTGTTAATCTGAATGGAAATTATGTCGTACGAATTACCGCTCGTGACCTTACTTCCGATGGTAAATGTTTTCTGATAACCTAATTTCTCTCCCCTACAACTATGCTTTTGTTTTCAGACCAAAATGGAAATGAGAGTAAATCAGATGTAAATGAAAATAATGGTGTTAAACTCTACGCTGTACATCTACTGACGTATCTACCAGGAACTACTATGTACAATGTACCTTACACTAAGGATGTCTTGAACCAGTTTGGTCAAACTTTGGCTGATCTCGCCTTTGCTTTGAAAGTACGAGCCAAAAAAGTTTCACATTTATTTTAAATTAAAATTTATTATTTAAACTTCTTGTAGAATCCTGATATATCTTCAATTATAGGACCATTACGTAACAGACGTAACCTATGGTCCATGTACAATGTGCCGAAAATTCAACCCTTCTTAGAAATTCTTGAATCCAACAATTTGGCGGATTCCAAAGTTATGTTAATTAAAAATTGTTTGAAAAATTACGATGACCATATTTTGAATAACAAATACGCGAAAGAGTTACCAATAGGTAATGGGTGTAAAACATTAAATTTTAGTCAAAAACTAATCACTTATGTTTTAACAGCTATGATCCACGGCGACTACAACGAACATAACGTCATAGTTAAAACGGACTCCGACGGGAATTATAATGTTTACGGGGTTTTGGATTTTACCGACTGTCAAATGGCACCGAGATTATTCGAAGTGTCCATCGCGATGGCCTACGCTATGATAGAGTCAAAGTTACTGGACCCTTTGGACGCTGCGGGTCACGTATTAGCAGGATATCAAACTAGAACTAATGAAATTGGGGTTGTTGAACCGTTAAGCCAAGAAGAAATTAGCCTCATAAAGGTATTAAGCTAAACAATATTATAAAATAAAAATAAATGTTTAGCAACTTAAAATGCGCCCGCAGGTTTGTATCGAGGCCCGATTAGCCCAATCTTTAACAATGGGAGCTTACACAAATTTAAACGACCCAAGTAATACTTACGTCCTAAGTACAGCCGAAAGAGGATGGTCATTACTCGAAAGATTGGTACTGCAAACTGATACCAAAGATTTGAAAGATAGATGGAATCAAATTTTAAATGGCGTTGAAACCATGAGAGAAACTCAGTTATAATAAACAGGACGGGAGAGTAATTTGATCTTTGTATAGAGATATCAAATTGTTTTATGAATGTATAATTAATTTAAGTGTGGCTATGCCTCCTTGAAAGCATTTTTCGTTTAATTAAAATACGAAATGAGTTGATATAAAAATTTCATGGCGCCTCGTAGAAATTTTAAGATTAAGCGAGATTAAGCTGTGAAAAGAATTCCTCGGTTCGTTTGAAGAGGTTTTAAGTACCCGTTAATTAGCGAACACAGTGGTTTGTTTGTTCACGGGTGCGAAATGTATCTTGAGGAATGTTTTAACACCCGACCTCATTTGGTAACGGATTTCCGGAGGATTGTTTTAATCGTAATTACGCCAACATGGAACCTCTCTCATCAATTGCGACTTGGGTTAGATCGCGATTGTTTAGTTTCTCACGGTTTTAAATCAATATAACCCTTAAGAATGAAGATACGTTATTAAAATTGGGTCATACATTGAATTTGTTAAGTACGATTTTAAGTATTTTGTGTTGAAAAATGACTATCATATCAATATAGTCCAATGCTATTTAAACCGTGTCAACCATTTTAGGTTCATGGCTGATACTACTTGAAATATTTGCGTAAATAAGTGAAGCCAACAGCCGGTAGGAACTATAGTCGAAGGCATATTGGCCCCTTTTAAGGACTTAATCATCAATGAAAAACTTGGGGAAGGGGAGCGAAGGAAGATCTCATAATTTTTTTTTTCTCGTCGAGTGTGGGGGATGGGACGTATCTTATCAAACAACGTCTTGGTAACTTGTAAGGCCCCGAAAAACGCAAAAATTACGATTTGGTGGCAAAGTGGACAGAAAAAAAAATCGCTGCACTTTTCTAAATACATAATCTAATCAGTGTCGCGTCGTCTATTAAGAAAGCGTTAACGCTGGGTTAGCGCTTCCCCGAGAAACGGTCCTAACCAAAATTGGAGAGCGCCGTGTTTAGTGTTAGTTTTTACAACAAGAAGCTATAAGAGCCATTTGAGGAGGCCCGAGTGCGTTTCAAACTGTATGGCGGAAAAAGGACGGAATGGAGATGATGAAAAAAATGTTTTTGGACAGCGGAGAATGTTCGGTAACGCGATACTAACGCCTAGTTGCTAATATTGACGTCATCTTGGCGGCAACATTAAGACAGACATTGTCCAGAGATCCAGAAAAACTTTTCGGGAACTTTTTTTTTCTATCCGTTTTCCATCTCTCTTCTCTCTCAAGTTCTCAAACGAAAACGTTTTCATCTTCCACTCTCCGACTCTTTTTAAAGAGAGGGGTTGTAATTCGTTCGAAGTTTAGCATTAATTCAAAGATGATTATGATACCAAACGTCGTATAAGAACTACTTAGTTTCCTTCCCCTTTAAAAGGGTACACCAAAAGCGCCCTAAAGTGCTCGCTGTCGAATATCGTTACTTTCAAACTTTGGACAAAGTTATTTTTTTCTTCCATCGGTTTTTGGTTCCGCGAGGTTTCATCTTTGGAAGTATTTAAAAACAGTCGCCCCCGCATTTCGGGTTTTCCAGCTTTCAAATCAACTTCGATGTCCCGGGTTAAAGCTCCGTTTCTAGTCACCACGATTTAAGTGATGTTATAAGAACGTTTCTTGAAAAGAAGAGTTAAGTGTGTTTTATGTAAAGAAAACAATCTTATCTTCGAATAAATTTCGTCTTTGGATTCGTGGGATCGAAATTCGGTTGGTTAAAACACTAATCACGTGATCGTTGTTCTTCTAAGGACGCGGCAACAAAAATTATCCTTGAGGGTCCGAAAGAAATTTTGAAATTTCCCTCAAAGACCACCCACGTGTACGGGTCGAGGTTTGTCGGATTAACTAATATTACAGAGTCATTCTTTTCATCCCATTCCATCGATGAGAATTAACGCCACGGAGGACTAAGTACTTGCTGGGGATCTCGGAATCTTCCGGTATTTTTTTGAGAATGGGATCGTTACGGTTCCTTTCAGCCACCTTAGTGACTTTGATGATGGTATGGAGGATAGTACCCATTTTGGGCAATTCGGATATGTCCAACGGGGACGAGTCGGACCCGGCAGCGTCACCCTTAGGGGTATCGGACAACCTTAATAGTTACACTAACGGACACGCTTATAGCAGTTACAGTAATGGTAGAAGTAGGACGCAAGGACATCTTAAAGGGTAAGTATTTGAACATTGCGCTTTAAATTCTTTCAATCGTTATCTGAATCATTTTGAGCGAGTTTTGATCGGTAGAGTTTACCTTGATTGAAAGGTTTTGAGTACTTGAATTTAGTCAAAAACGCTTTCACCCATTAGCTAAGAGCCTAGAGATAATTGAAAACGTTTCGTAGACTATTTACGGAAATTTATCGTTTTTCTCCGCTCTGGAGTGCTCTTAATCTAGATGGAATGTAGTATGCGGGATAGTCACGTCGACTAAGTGACTCCCCATCAGGGCCAAAAACCTCGTCTTCTAATCTCTCCCCTTGAAGAAATAAATCTTAGCTAACTAGATAAACAAGATAATGAACGGCTTTCTCCTCTTCTCTAGTTTATACAAGAAAAAAATAGCCTTACGTAACTCATAAGGAACTTAAGGAACTTTGAAAATTCCGAGCTCAATTAGTCAAGATTAATTATTAACAATTATCTTAGCCAAAATGTATGCGGTCGTGGAGACAGGAGTTATTGTTGTCCAGGTTGGACGCGATTACAGTCGGGACAAGGAGCTGGTTTATGTCTGCAACGTACGTGATGAAGTTTAAATTAACGCTTAACGTTCGATTAAACAAGGATAACAATCAAATTATTTATAGCAATTTGTACGAGAACGTGCGGGGAAGGTGGCGTCTGTATTCGGCCAAACACGTGCTTTTGTCTAACGGAAAAAACCATGGCTCCTTGCGGGGGTGGGAATGGAGGAGGTGGAGGATACGGGGGAGGTAATGCTGGAGGTAATGGTGGAGGACGCCAGCCTTCCGGTATTGTTCACCCATTAGGTCCAAATGGTGGTGATAGCGGGAATAGAGATAACGGCAGAGATCCGCGTAAGTTTTAAGCTCAATTTGATAGACCTTTCCAATTGAGATACGGTGTACTTTGCGCAGGTAGACCACCAACTTGCAGAGAGCCTTGCTTGAATGGTGGGCGATGCATCGCTACCGATCGTTGCGCGTGCGTTTATGGATTTACTGGAAGACGATGCGAAAGGGGTTCGTCCATATTATAATTATTTTCCAAAAGGGTCATGATTCACCACTTTCTTATTATTCCTCAGATTACAGAACTGGTCCGTGTTTTCGTAAAGTACAAAACCAATTTTGCGCGGGCCAATTATCGGGGGTCGTCTGCACGCGCCAGTTATGTTGCGCCACAATCGGTACCGCTTGGGGACATCCTTGCGAACATTGCCCGTCCCAGGATAAAATGGAATGCCAACGAGGCTACATCACCAACGTCAGATCGAAAAGTTGCCAAGACGTTGATGAATGCGAGGCCATCCCTGGTTTGTGTTCTGGAGGGGTTTGTACCAACAGCCCAGGATCGTTCAGATGTACTTGTAAGGAAGGATATACTTGGTCCGAGGACACTTGTGTCGACGAAAACGAATGTGAAAGCCGACAAGAGATATGTTTCAACGGAAGGTGTATCAACACCGAAGGAGGGTTCTACTGTCTTTGCGATCACGGATACGTACCATCGCATGATAGGAGGGCTTGCATTGGTTAGTTTACAACCAAATTGTGGTTAAGTACTTAACTTATCAGTCCCGTTAACGAATAGATGCCAGGCAAGGTAATTGTTACACTAAATACAGTCCGAACGGAGGTAACGTTGGACGTTGTCAAGATCGTTTGTCCGTACGTTTGTCCAAAATGGAATGTTGTTGCGGGAAGGACATGGGGCAAGGATGGGATGGAACTTCAAATGGGCGGTCCTCAACATCTAGCTGCGAACCCTGTCCGAGAGTGGGTTCTCGTAAGTAAAAACAAATGATAACACACGGGCTTGGTATTTAAAACAATCCATTACAGGTGATTATCAAAGATTATGTCAACCTGGATCCACTTTGGAAATAAACGAGTGCGAACTGCGACCGGGAATTTGCGAAAACGGCAAATGCGTTAACACTCCGGAGTCTTATCGATGCGAGTGCCTACCGGGTTACGCGCCATCATCAGACGATAAAAAATGCGCTGGTATTAATTTATAAAAGTTCTTGGTTGATAATTTAAAGCTAGAGATTAATGTATATTTTTGCAGACGTGGATGAATGCGCCGATACAACGCTCTGTCGTCAAGGAGGTGGTCGGTGTGTTAATACTTTAGGCAGTTTTACTTGTTTATGTCCAAAAGGATATGATGTATCACCGGATGGAAAAGCTTGCACTGGTAGAAGACTTGAAAATCTTAGGGTAAATCTAAGCAGATGCTTAACGTCTAAATACCCTAGATCGCAATGGTTGTTCCGTCAGTGGTAAATGTACCAATGGAGATTGCGTTAACAACGGCGGTGTTTATGATTGTCGATGCAAACCAGGATATACCCTATCGCCAACCGGAAGGGCTTGCGTAGATTTGGACGAATGCGCTGAGAACGTTAGAATTTGTCTCAGAGGACGCTGCCAGAATACTCCTGGCAGTTACAGGTGTATTTGCGACGAAGGTTTTGTGCCCGCACCTTCTTCTGGTGGACTGGATTCTGGTTTCTGTATTGGTAAGGTCCAGAAAGTTTTAAACTCATAACATCATGGATATTTTGATAAATTTATGATAATTATTAGATCGAAACGAGTGCGATGACCCTAACATTTGTCTCAATGGAAAATGTGTCAATCAAGAAGGTAGTTTCAAGTGTCTTTGTAGTACAGGTTACAAGTTATCAACAAATGGGAGATTCTGCATTGGTACGAAAATACCACTATAATAAACAAGAGATTGAAGACAATCTTTAATTATTTACTTTATCAGATCTCAATGAGTGTTTGGAAACTCCGAACGCCTGCGCGAACGGACGTTGTGAAAACTACGAAGGCGGATTTCGCTGCGTTTGCGATAGCGGTTTCACTTTAGGTCCCGGAGGACGAGGTTGTTTAGATACACGCAAAGATTTCTGCTATGCCGCTTATAAGTCAAGCGGGGAATGTACGGAACCATCGGCTCACTTGGTAACGCGTTCAACCTGTTGTTGCGCGGCGCACGCCGGAGTTTCCGGTGCTCATTTCGGATGGGGGACTCCGTGTAAACCCTGCCCGATGCCAGGGACACCTCAGTACGATGACTTATGTTCCCACGATGCTGGATCGGGACATGACGGAGAGGATATAAACGAATGTAAGGTTTTCCCAAATATTTGTCCCAATGGGGCCTGCGAGAATTTGAAGGGTAGTTACAGATGTGTCTGTAATCCTGGCTATCAAATTGATTCGACTGGTAAAGTATGTTCAGGTATGTAAAGCGTGAACAGCTTCTAAATAAACCGAAAGTTAAACGACAATTTTTGTCTTCAGACGTGAACGAATGCGCTCTAAATCCACTTCTCTGCGAACATGGCCAATGTAGGAATACTCCGGGAAGCCATCAATGTACTTGTCCTTTGGGTTACAGGCTAAATACCTTTACCAGCTCTTGCGAAGGTAACTTATAATGTAAAAATAAAAGGAATGGTACCGATCAGAGTATTTTTAGACATTGATGAATGCCGGGAACCAAGTCCAACTCAACCAGAACTTCCCCCTCAATTCCCTCGCCAACCATCAACCACAAGGCAACCAGGAGTATGTGTAGGTGGTAATTGCCTCAACACTCCTGGAAGTTACAGTTGCGAATGCGAACCCGGTAGTACATTAGATGCAACTCGAAGTATATGCATAGGTAAGTAGTTTAGCAAGTCTTCAACTGCAGAATCCACTATAACACGAGTTTTTCATATGTAGATAATCGCAAAGGATCCTGCTGGATGAAGTTATCTGCCGGTGGTATTTGCGAAGATGATGTTAAAGTACCCATGTTGAGGTCGGAGTGTTGTTCAACAGTCGGTAAAGCTTGGGGAAGTCCTTGTCAACCCTGTCAATCTACGAGCGGACCAACATCTGGAAGCAGAGTTGGTCAGTTGTAACTTACGAACGTCAACGTCTTTTAGATGTCTAATTAATATTAGTTTATTTCAGACCAACGATGCCCCAAAGGTTTCGCTGTACTTGACGGCGTCACTTGCACTGGTATAAAAATAATCTTTTGGGTTTAACGGGTTTAGAATGTCCCGTCGTTTCTTAAACGTACGCAGTTTCCTTTCCTCAGACGTCCATGAATGCGACTTATTCCCAAATATCTGCCAGGGTGGAGGATTATGCATTAATACCGAAGGTTCCTACAGATGTAATTGTCCTCCTGGTTTGACTCTTGATCCCACAACGGGAACAAAATGCATCGGTAAATCAATCATCGAATAAATTAAGCTCTTTCAATTATAAAAATCCTTTTATAACTTTAATTTTAGATTACAGAGAGGAAACCTGTTACGGTAGATTCGAAAAAGGTCGGTGTACTCGACCTATGGATGGATATTTTAAGAAAAGTACTTGTTGTTGTTCCGGGGTCGGTGAAGCTTGGGGTAGAGGCCCTTGTCAACCTTGTCCGAGGCCAAATAGCGGTAATTGCTTATAACTTGTTTAGATTTTTGAGAATAATTAAAAGATAATTTTGCCATTAGATGCATTCAAGGATCTGTGTCCCAAGGAAGGTTTCACATTCAAAGAAGGGGCTGCTGAAGATTTTGGTGACGGCTTTGGAGATATTTTTGGTGAGTTCAAAATAAAATCAATAATGAAATAAATATTTAATTTCGAGGTGACTACAGATATTGATGAATGCACGAGATTCGTGGATTTGTGCCAAAATGGTCGATGCAGAAATACAGTTGGCGGGTTCGAATGTACTTGCAATAAAGGGTTTGACTTGGACCAAGATGGATTGAATTGCACAGGTAATTACATTGCCAGTTAATTATCTCCGAATGATGTTAAGCATTTTAAATCTTTAAGATATCGACGAATGTTCGATTATGCACGGTGGTGTATGTGCAAATGGAGTGTGCAGAAATATTCCTGGTTCGTTTATGTGCGAATGCAATGAAGGTTTCGAACCAGTTATGCTGAATCAAATGTGCAATGGTAAGTTAGGCTTAAGAATGTTTCAGAACTTCCAGTAAATTCTCTTCAAATTTATTAGACATCGACGAGTGCGCCCAGAATCGCGGTCTCTGTCTGGGAGGTACTTGCGTCAATACCCCAGGTTCTTTCGTATGCGATTGCCCAGTTGGCCACGAGTTATCACCCGATGGTAAATCCTGCAAGGACATCGACGAATGTGGTATAAGCGGAGGAGTTTGCTCCAATGGCGTCTGCGAGAACATGATAAGCGGATTTTGGTGCTCCTGTAACGAGGGATACACCCAAACCCTTCCTCAACAGACCAGCTGCGAGGATATAGATGAATGCACCATCTTCCGTGACAATGGAAGATGCGAATATCAATGCGTCAATACCCCTGGAAGTTACCATTGCATTTGCCAAGAAGGTCACGAGTTGACTCCTGATGGATTTAGATGCAAAGGTATTATTTTGAATCACTTGGTTACGAATCGCAATTTATTCAAATATTTCCATTATATAGACGTTGACGAATGTTCGGAGAACCCAGTCATTTGTGGCGGAGGAAAATGCAAAAATTCGCAAGGTGGTTACTCCTGCGAATGTGGTGATGGTCTTTTAGAGTCACCAGACGGCAAGAATTGCATAGGTAACATCTATATCCTCAATTTCTAACACAGGCTTTCCTTAACGTTACTCGTGTACTTAATAGACATAGATGAATGTCTACTGAACCCCAACCTATGCATGAACGGTCGCTGTGAGAATACCGAAGGGTCATTCACTTGTCGTTGCGACTTTGGTTACTCCGTCAAAGAGGAGGGGCAAGGCTGTACCGATGACGATGAATGCGAACTAGCTATGTCCGATTGCGACGAAAATGCCATCTGCGTCAACACTCCTGGTTCTTACAAATGCGATTGCAGAGAAGGCTTCGTCGGCGATGGGGTATCGTGTCGTGACGTCAATGAATGTTTGCGAAACAACGGAGGATGTCACATGGACGCCTTATGTATCAACACAGACGGATCGTATCGTTGCGCGTGCGACAGTGGTCTCAAAGGCGATGGTTTTAGTTGTCAGGATAATGACGAATGTTCCGAAGGTGGAGTGGACATCTGCGGACATGGACAGTGTATTAATTATCCCGGGGGTTACGATTGCGAATGTGATCAAGGATTCGCTGTACAAAATAGGCATTCTTGCACTGGTTAGTATTGATTAGTTAGCTGATTCAGGACATTATTTCATAATATAATTTTTGAAATTAGATATTGACGAATGTAGTTCATTTGATAAAATATGCATGTTTGGTCGTTGCGAAAATGCTTTCGGCGTTTTTAGATGTTTATGCAATGTTGGATATCAGTTGGACGAATCTGGTGGTAACTGTACAGGTAACTAGTTCGTATTCAATTTCGATTTTGAAACTTTTGCCCACGAACATATCCCATTTAGACACGGACGAATGCGAAAACCCTCAAGCTTGCCAATACGGCACTTGCATCAACACTCAAGGTTCATACATATGCCAATGTCCTAGTTCCTTCGACTTAACTGACTCGGGAACCGGATGCGTAGGTACCGTGCCCGTATTCGCCAAGTTAACAACTCAGTCACGCAACAATTAAGTTTCAATTATTCTTTAGATAAACGTGAGGGTCTGTGTTACTCCAAGGTCTTCGGTAAATATAACGGTAGAGGAATTTGCAATCGACAAGACACCATCGGAGATACCGTCACCAAAGCCACCTGTTGCTGCACCGTGGGTTTGGCTTGGGGGTCAGATTGCGAACTATGTCCCGCACCGGGTTCTTGTAAGCGCTACGATAGACTATAATGACCACTTTTTATTAAGTTATCTATCATTTATAGCAGAATACGATCAGCTCTGCCCTAGCGGACCAGGATTCCGACCTAATGTCATAAGCGTCGCTCTAGAAGGTAAATTCTTGAAGTTAGATTTCAGCTTATTAAGTAATAAACCATAACCCCGATAGACGTCAATGAATGTGATGAATACCCTCCGGGTACCACGTGCGGTGGAGGAGGAAAATGCGCCAATACTTTCGGTAGTTTCATGTGTTCTTGTCCGGCTGGTTTTTCATTGGATGATACTGAGAGAAACTGCATTGGTACGACTTATACCAGAATTTACAAACACGTTCCATTTACTTGATGAAAATTTTAATACAGATGAGAACGAATGCGCCACTAGACCGGATATCTGCGGAGCTGGTACTTGTTTGAACAACGAAGGAAGCTACGTATGTCTTTGTCCTGATGGTTTTGTTAGCGTTCCCGGTGGTACATGCGTTGGTAAGTCCAATTCATTGTAGAAACACCGCAGGTTTAGTAAAAACTATGTCCTCCGCAGATATGAGAAAGGAGAGTTGTTACCGTCAATACAGAAGTGGGATTTGCGAACATAAGATGATGGCCGAACAAACCCAAACTACTTGTTGCTGTTCCGTGGGTAAGGCATGGGGTGAGCCTTGTCTACCATGTCCTATCAATGGTACCGAAGAATACCGTAAACTGTGCTTCAATACGCCGGGGACAGTTTTAAACCCCATGACGGGTGAAATTGATGGTAATTTCATCATTATAAAGGTATTTTCCTTCAATTGATTACTTAATCTTTTGTCATTGCAGACGTTGATGAATGTCAAGGCATGGTGTGTCAAAATGGAATGTGTATCAACACCGTTGGAAGTTTCGAATGTCAATGTCATAAAGGCTATATTTACAACGCTATCCTTTTAAATTGCGAAGGTACTTGTAATCCATATTAAAACCCAATTCCTTCCTAATTAAATTTATTTCTGACAGATGTCAACGAGTGCCAACAAGGGTCTCTCAGACCATGTACCGGAAACGCCTTGTGCGTTAACATACCCGGAAGTTTCGAATGTCGATGCTCGGATGGTTATAAGTTGTCCCCAAGTGGACGTGATTGCCAAGGTACTTACAACGTAACTATCAACCAGAATATGGTCATTAAATATTAAATTTTAGATATTGATGAATGTTTTGAACGACCAAATATTTGTCAAAACGGGAGGTGCTCCAATTTGGAAGGGTCCTTCAGATGTACTTGTAACCCGGGATACAATCTTTCACCGCAAGGCGACCAGTGTATCGGTAAGATTTATTTTAAAACTAATCTGACGCAAATCCACTAATTTCTGATTTAAACCTTAGACATTGACGAGTGTAGTCGTAATTTAATATGCTCCAACAACGGAGACTGCGTCAACACCCCTGGATCTTTCAAGTGCTTTTGCCGTCCTGGTTTCCAACTTCAAGGCGGATCTGAATGCGTTGGTAAGTTCTATAACCATTATATTAATTGAGGAAAATACCTCAAATGTTTCGTCATGATACCATAGACGTGGACGAATGTAGAAGTCAATTTGGTATCTGCCAAAATGGACGTTGTCGAAATACAGTCGGTAGCTTCGAATGTCAATGTCAAACGGGATATCGTTTAAGTTCGGACGGCAGAAGTTGCGTAGACGTTAATGAATGCATAGAAGAGCCGGATATGTGTCGTTTGGGTACTTGCAGGAACTCGGAGGGCTCTTTTCAATGTACTTGCCCTCAGGGTTACATGAATACTCCAGATAAGCGAGAATGTACTGGTAAGTATTTTAACCTTCAAATTTATTTCGGTAATCGCAATAAATTAAACTTTTCTTCTTTAGATGTGGATGAATGCGCCCCTAAAATGAGACCACCACGCCCCGATCGTGTTCCCGTCTTGGAAGAAGAGGTCAAATGCTACGGTGGACGTTGTATCAACATGGAAGGTTCCTTCGAATGCCAGTGTCAACCAGGATTCAGGCCGTCTTCCGACCGAAAATATTGCATTGGTTCGGACTAGATGGTATTTTCCAAGACGAGATTCGAATTCGAAACCTAACAATCACTTTTCCCCCTCAGACGAACGTCGTGGTCAATGTTACGCTCGTTACGATAACGGAGTTTGTTCTGAACCCAAACAAACGATGCCAGCCTGCAGCCGGAATGAATGTTGTTGCATGAAAGGTTCAATGGCTTGGGGAGTGGGAGGATCCTGCGAACCGTGTCCGGACACCGACGATCGTAAGTAGTGGTGTATGAAAACTTAAGTTGTTGGTAACCTAATTACGTATTTAAATCGTAGCTCTATTCAAGCAACTTTGCGGGGCCGGAATTGGTTACGTTACTCAGGGAGAAACGGTCGTAGGTGAGTTCTTTTTGATAATTACTGTATTGTCGGCTTAGTTTAGCAAATATTTAATTCGTATAGATATAAACGAATGCGACATGGATCCAACGTTATGCAAAGACGGAGAATGCGTCAATACAGATGGCTCATTTAGATGTCAGTGTCGCCCAGGATTCCAATTACTGGGAGGGCTTTGCGTTGGTATGAATAACTAATAAACTACAAATGTAGACCCTAAATAATTATCTCTTTGATCCTAGATGTGGATGAATGCAGGAAACCATTTGTCTGCGGGTCAAATGGAACTTGTCACAACATCCACGGAAGTTTCGAGTGCTCGTGTCCACCCGGATATGCTCCTGGACCGAAAAAAGTCTGCGAGGACGTCGATGAGTGTAGAGAAATGGGTCACATGTGCGCTTTCCGTTGTCAAAATATACCGGGGTCTTTCCAATGTACTTGTCCATATGGGTTTAAATTAGCCTTGGATGGTAAACATTGCGAAGACATTGACGAATGCGCATCGGGATTGGCTAGGGATTGCCGATACGCTTGCAAGAATTTGGTTGGTTCTTACGTTTGCGTTTGCCCAGAAGGATTCGAACAAATCGGCATAATGGGTGATGAATGCAGAGGTAAATTTCGTAGTCAATTTATGCTTAATTGAGACCTAATATTGATTTATTACACACTCAGATATTGACGAGTGCAGAGCTTTTCCAAGGCCTTGTAAGAACGGTCGATGTCAGAACACTAAAGGCGGTTTTAGATGCGACTGTCAGGATGGTTTTGAAGCATCCCCCGATGGAAAACACTGTCTTGGTATGTGAAAGAACTTTTTATTTAATTATTCATGTCCAGTTTTAATTCACTAACTCCCCTAGATGTAAGAGTCGGAAACTGCTTTCAGACGTTTGTCAGAGCTGGACAATGTCCATCCACTCGAATATCTGTTTCGGTCACTAAAGCCACTTGTTGTTGCGGAATGGGAGTGGCTTGGGGTGATCGTTGTGAAATTTGTCCAAGAAAGAGCTCGAACGAGTACGAAGAGTTGTGTCCTCACGGAATTGGCTTCACCAATGAAGGAAAAGGTATTCGTCATCAAATGGTATCGGATGGCGGGAATGAAGTCTTGATTTCCTCTTAGATGTTGATGAATGCGTAACCATGGCTGGCATGTGCGTCAACAGCCGTTGTATCAATACCCTTGGTTCGTATCGGTGCATATGCAATAAGGGATACGAACATCCACCGGACGGCAACCAAATTCGTTGCCAAGATATCGACGAATGTTCAAGGCCATTCTTCGGTTCCAAAGAGGCTGGTCCTTGTGATCAGGAATGCAGAAATACAGAAGGTTCCTTCCGATGTTCATGCAGAAAAGGATTCCGATTGGAAGCTGATGGTGTATCGTGCAGAGGTACGTTTCCATCATGATAGAGTAGAAGACATGCCCATTACTAATAATTGATTCACAGATATTGACGAGTGTTCCATCGGACGGCACGACTGCCAACATAACTGCGTCAACGTTCCTGGTAGTTTCGAGTGCAGTTGCAGAAACGGGTACGAAAAATCGGGTAAAACCGGTTGCGTCGATGTTGACGAGTGTTCAAAAGATACGGGAACATGCCAGCCATTGGGTACTTGCAAAAATACACCTGGTAGTTATAAATGCGTATGCCCAAGAGGATATACTCAAGACGGCGACGGCACTTCGTGTTTCGGTAAGAAAATCTTCATTTTCCAAATTATGGACAACATACTCAGCTAGTTTATCAACAGACACGGATGAATGCGAATTAGACGGTGCGAGATGCGATCTTGGGTGCGAAAACTTGCCGGGTACATATCGGTGTACATGTCCGGATGGTAAAACATCACATCCATATTGGAATACGTGCATTGGTAAGATATCCTTCTTTTAATGCATGGACAAACACTGATGAATTGACTTTACAGATGACAACGAATGCACTAACAGTCCATGCGGAAACGCCGACTGTACTAACACAGCAGGAAGTTACTCCTGCAATTGCCAGGATGGATACGCGTTCGATCCTAACCAACTGACTTGTATCGGTAAGCTTCGCTTAAGGTTTACCTGATTTCCAAGTTTCACAATTTTATACTTGTCCCAGAGTTATTATCTTCTGGTGGTGGATACGGAGGTTGTCAACCTAGTCTATGCGCGTTCGGTTGCGCGCCTGTAAGTGGTAACGCGTGGGCTTGCGGATGTCCGGATGGCTACCAACGAATTGGTCAAGGGTAAGTGTACAACTTCAACCTCGCGCGCAAATTCTCAAAACCTATCTTCATAGGCATTGCATATCGACCATCGCCCCAACTCCAGGAGACCTAACAAACGGGAGAGGCGGTGGAATAGGGATAGGTGGAGGTCCTTATGACCCGTACCCCGATCCTGGTTCGAGGGATGGCTATGTAGAAGGGGATGATAACATCATATCTACGGAGGGTTGCTATTCTTGCAAGGTAAACAGTCACGCGGTGTCCAGGGTTAGGGCCACAAGAAGTACTGGGAACGAGACAGAGGCGATAAATGCTAAAACGGCTTCGCATAAGAAGCGCCGCGAACGTCTCGGACGTGTTACTATCACATCAACAGCAAGACGAGCGAGATTATCAAGAGGGGAAAACAAACCTTTGGTACTTAACATTTTGCCTTTACTGTTTGTTAGAATGTTATAATAATAACGAATTTTAAAATAGGCGAAATTAAACAAACAACCCAAAACTGATTCAAAATATAAGCTTAAAAATAATGTATCAGCGGGAGTTAACCTGCGAATACCAGTGTCATTAACACATCCTGATGTCCGAATTTTGCAATTACAACCCGCCACAAATGACTTGAGGCATAAGATAATATATCAGATTGAACCATCAAAGAATAGAACCAAAGAAAGGGAATTTGAAATGATAGAAAGGTATGTTTATGAAAAGATGATTATGGGCACTATTAACAATTTCTTATTTCAGTCATGGAATATATATTCTACATTTCACGAAAGAACAAAACCAAACGGGGCAATTTGAATTTAAAATCTCGGCCTTTGTTAGAGAAACAAAGGAGGGTAGTGAAGTCATTACGGAAAAAAGATTATTCACTTTCCCAGTCACCCTTAGTGTCACAAAATAACACTAGTTCAAATTACACACACAAAACAAAAATTAAGTAAAAATGCTTGAAATAAATATTTGTATCCCGGTTTTCATATTTTCAATATCTCATTAAACAAAAAGCCCTTAAGTAAGTGTACCGGTAATTTATGGTTACTATCCTGTAAATAGCAAACTAAAGTCGCGTTGGTTAGATTATTAGCATTTATACAAAGCCCTTGCTGTATAAATTTGTATAATTCCCTTTATTACAAAATGAAAGCTTACCACTGCCAAAATTATACCAAATTTAGTATGTGCTTAAAATTATGTTTATGAAGAATAGATGTATTGGCTTTTCTTGTTGTAGAGTTGGGTTTGAGCCAATTATCTTCTTTACATTGAATTAATCAGTTAAAATCCAATTTTTTTCAAAATATATGTATTTATTAGAGGTTCTATCTGAAGTAATAATAAACAGTGTCTTCTAATTCATCCCAATTTATTTAAGTTTCTCCATCATCTGGATCATCATCAATTTCATTATGTGAACTATTTCCATCCTTTTTATCAGAATCTGAATTCTCATCAATTTCATCATGTGAACTATTTCCATCCTTTTCATCACCATCTGAATTCTCATCAATCTCATCATGTGAACTATTTCCATCACCATCTGACTCTTTGTCAGTTTCATGATCTGAATTATCATCGCCATCAGTTGCTTCTACTGGTTTTTTAGCTTTTTTAGGTAATTTACTTGCATTATTAGTGGCAAGAGAATTTCTGAAATTATCCAAAGATGCTTAACATCTATCTTCAAAAATATGATATTGGGATTGAAACTCTTACAACTGCTCATCATCATCTTGTCTATTTTTTAGACATTTTGCGCAAATATCTTTTTCGTTTGCACACTTTGAGCAAACAACGCAATAAGCTCTCTTAACACACTTTCCTTCACATTTTATACTAATAGAAAGAGTACCTCTTGTACATACCAATTGGTATGTGTTTGATAATTACAATATTTATATAATTACCATTTCTTTGGTTGGGTGAGGGGTTTGTATTTCTTATAAGTAATTTTCCATTGAATGACATCAATGCATCGTTTGCATAATTCCCACGTTTTTAAGTCAATACTATTCATAGTTTGTACCCGAGGGGACTTATCATTCAAATTGTTTTTGAAACGACGATTGTTACAATGTTTTTGGGGCCTTTGCCGTGAAGCATTACCCTTTTGCGAACTCATTTTCGTACACTAATTAACCTAACTTATTATCTAATTTACTCACTGTTGGGTATTGGATGGTTTTTACATGGGCCTGAGCGGAAACCAATGAAACCAATTACCATACCGTCCTAGTTCCTACACGTGATGACCAAGGCTTAACAGTTAAACAGGAAATTACGTCCTCTATTGTTATTACTCAATATTCTTTTAAATTACGATGCCTAACTTGTTTATAACTCAAGGCCAAACTTATAGGCTCAATTAATATAACAATTTCACAATTCTAAACACTTTCCAAACGGGCAATCCCTAAATTACCGCCAACTTGGAATCTGCCGAAAATTGCCGAAAGTAAAATAGTACTTTTCCGACTATGCGTCGTCTGCTAGAAAACACCCTTTGGCTAGATTGACTTGGCTTTCGACTTAGGCGGTAAAATAGAGTAGTAATTCGGCAAATCAAAAGACTAGGCGGTAAAATCCAAAAAACCATGATTAAAGCTAAATAACGACTTCATTTGAATATAATAACGCAAGACCATTTAAATACGTTTAAATATTACAAATCAAAGTAATTAAAACGTTTTCTCTCAACCAAAAAGCCTGCGAAACACGGTACAGTAGTGTGTTTATTTTCGGCATTTTTCGAAACAAAACAAAATTAAAGCTAATTAACGACTTAAACAAGTTTAAATTAATCTTATAATGCTCTTTCAAAATTTTCGGACATTTAAACATCACTTAAGTGGAAAAACTATACTTAAAAATCCAATAAACTGCTCCATTGTCTAACGCAATGCCATTTAAACACGTTTAAATAATACTAATCAACGTAAATTCGAACGTTTACTCTCATAAAATAACAGCGCGAAAACTTAGCGGTAAAATTGTCCCTTCATTTTTGGCATTTTCCAAAAGAAAGAAAGAAAAAACACTAATTAAAACTTCTATTGGTTCTATCGAATCATTTAACGCAAAAAAAATTAAATTTCGGCAATTTCCAGAAAAACCGTATATATAGCTAACTAACTAATTAAGTAAATTGTTTTCAAATACCAAATCGTTTTGCCTGTTGTACCGAACCACGTAGCACATAAATTGACAACAATGACCATTAAAATAATTTTATAATTAACTTTAATCATTATTAATATTCCAATTTAAACATCAATTCAGTAGAGAATTCGCTTAATACCGATTAAGTTTCATCATCGTCTAATGCAAATGTAAAGACACACCTTTAATCATTAATTACCAAAGTTAATTATACTTAATGGACTTCGTTACGATTTATCTCATTCAAATTACCCGCTACAACAACATGGCTGTCCAAACCAGGCGGTAAATTAGTGTATGGACACTTTCGGCATTTTACAAAATCACGTCATTTGCCTACTCTAGAGCCTAGATGGCAACCCCATCCCCATCGCCGTGAAACAAATCAATAGAAAAATGGCTGTCCAAAACCAGGCGGTAAATTAGTGTATGGACACTTTCGGCATTTTACAAAAATCACGTCAGTTGCCTACTCTAGAGCCTAGATGGCAACCCCATCCCCATCGCCGTGAAACAAATCAATAGAAAAATGGCTGTCCAAAACCAGGCCGTAATTTAGTGTATGGCCGCTTTCGGCATTTTACAAAATTCACGTCAGTTGCCTACTCTAGAGCCTAGATGGCAACCCCATTGCCGTAAAACAATACAAAACAATGAAAAAATTGCTGTCCAAAACAGGCGGTAAAATATGATATCAACACTTTCGGCAATTTCCAGAAAAACCCTATTTAAAGCTAACTAACTAATTAAGTAAATCGTTTTGCTAGTTGTACCGAACGATGTAGCGCATAAATTCACAACAATCACATTTAAAATAATTTTATAAGTAACTTTCTTCTATCTCGGCATTTTAATTTCCTAATTTAATCATTAATTAAAATGAGAAACCCCTTAAAACCGATTATACTCTATCATTGTCTAATGCAAAGAGCTTTAAATGCGTTTATTCATCACTTATTAAATTTAATTTTACTTTAAAGTCTTCATTACGATTTCTCGCATTCAAATAACCCACGGCCAAAAATGGCTGTCCAAAACCGACGGTAATTTAGTGTTCTATACTTTTTCGGTACTTTACAAAGGGACCTAAGTTACTGTAGAGCAAACACTTTGCTGTAAAACAACTCACGAAAAATATTGCTGTAGGAAACAGGCGGTAAGATAGTGTTTTAATGTTTTCGGCGTATTACAAACAAAAATAATCAGGGGCGTGCCAACCTTTTTACTGGAGCGGGGACAAAATCCTACACTGGTAGAGAAAGTTGTGTAAAAATTTTGCACTTGTGTAAACAACTTTGAGCAACCTTAACCTCTTTCCAAACTCATACAAGAGCAAAAATTATTTTGCAGTACTTCAATGTTGTTCAGCACTCATCAATGATCTAAGGCTATACAGTATCTCGCATGCACTGTAAAGTTACGAAGAGGTCCTCATGAACGTGAGATTTAATGCCTGGCCAATTCAATACTCGTGGGATACAGTGGCCACGATTCTATAAGGTGCCATTTCTAGAGTAGCATACATTTCTCTCTTTTCGTAAATCGTAGAAAATAGTAAAAACGCAAAGAAAATATGTCTTTAGCCAGAAGTCCATTAAATTAGCCTAGGAAGTAACCAAAAGCGGGGTTTGGGACTCCCCTCTCTTGTGTAGCAATACTGAAGAAGGGCGACACAATTTGCCCTATCGAGAGAGAAAAAACTATTGGCTGAAAATGAACAATGTATGTCTAAAAGGAACAGAAAACACCCCCTTCCACAGTAAAACCGAGCCCTCTTTAGCATAGAACAGGAGAAGGGATGGGGCTAAGACCAAACCTATTGAAAAAAAAACTATTTAACGACCGTGGCCGTTGCTTTTTTTATTTTTTTTATAAAGCAAACAATCTACCCTTTAGAGATCCAGCGTTCATGGACTGAAGGAGTCACCAAAGAGGAGGGAAATAGGGAGAGATAATCGCATAGGCAGCCGTGATCCATCTAGAGGGGAAAATTTGTGATACGCGGCGGCTCTTAACGCGCACCTTATTCGCGCACAGTTGACGTTATTGGTTCTCCTCTGTCTGGCTACTACGTCACCAAAATTGCTCGGAAAGGTTTAAACGTTAAAACGTACGCTTTAAAAATAAAAAGCCGAGGCTTAAGTGAAATGATCGGTATCGTTCCTTTCAACCGAATTCCCAATGGACCGCAATCCCATTCGACCGAATATCCCGCAATGATTTTAGATTTCCAGCCCAATGGCTATATTCCCGATGGACCGAAATCCCAATCGTCCGAATATGCCCCTAAAAAATACATGAATATAACTTGAAACACTGTAGCCGTCAGCGATTCGGTGGTGTAGTGGATACGATGTTGGACTGCGAAGCGATAGGTTGTTGGTTCGAATCTCCGAAAGGTATGTTAATAATATTAAAAGTAAATGTTTCGTGATACTTATTAAAACGCTCACTCTCATTCCTTTCAAGGCAAGAGATATATAGAATTAATAAACAAATTGTGCTTAAAATGAAGTACAGTCTTAATGGTAGTTCCATCAATGTCTTTAAATTTTAAATTAAAATTTTAATATTTTGGTTTCGGGTGGGTTAGGTTAGGTTAGGTTAGGTTAGGTTTGGTTTGGTTTGGTTTCAATTATTCGTTGACACCTTTTCCAAAATATGCTCCTTTTAATTAGCTTCCACCTTTTCCAAAATATTCTCCCTTTAAATAGCTACCACCTTTTTCAAAACATTCTCCCTTTAAATAGCTACCACCTTTTTCAAAACATTCTCCTATTAATTAGCTCCCACCTTTTCCGAAAGATTTTCCTATTAATTAGCTGCCACCTTTTTCAAAATATTCTCCTACTAATTAGCTGCAACCTTTTCCAAAACATTATCCTACTAATTAGCTACCACCTTTTCCAAAATATTCTCCTTTTAATTAGCTACCACCTTTTCCAAAATATTCTCCTTTTAATTAGCTACCACCTTTTCCAAAACATTCTCCTATTAATTAGCTGCCACCTTTTCCAAAATACTCTCTATTAATTAGCTGCAACCTTTTCCAAAACATTCTCCTACTAATTAGCTGCCACCTTTTCCAAAAGACTTTCCTATTAATTAGCTGCCACCTTTTCCAAAATATTCTCCTATTAATTAGCTGCCACCTTTTCCAAAATATTCTCCAATTAATTATCTGACATCTTTTCCAAAATATTTCTATTATTGCTAATAAATTGTTCGTGGTAAGAGGCGGGCTTTTAATACTCATATACATAATCTTTTTACCTCCAAACAAGGTTGGGTTGGGTTAGGTTAGGTTAGGTGAGGTTCGCCGTAATTAAAACGTAGTTATAATAAGTGCAGTAATACATTTTCAACTCACATTTATTTTAACAATAATAAGTTGTGAAATTAAAAATATATTTAATGCAAAACCACACAGTATGTCTTCTTCCAGTTCAATAGAATTTCGGTCCAATGGGACTATAATAAAATCGCACCTTTGGCTACGTTCGGTCGAATGGGACCCCAAAAAAAACCCCCTTCTGTCGAATGGGAATTCGGTTCAATGGGACCAAAGCAAATGATCAGCCAAGTGGGCTTTTTTAAGCAAAGAGTTATTTATTTATCAGAGGTAATTTAAAATGGTTTACCACAAAAAATGCTGCTACTTGAATTGTAGTAGCAATACGCGGTATTCAAGTAATCCAAAAATGAACGGTATAACTTTTAAACCATTTCGAAAACCTATAACCAAACATCAACAATGTGTAATTAAAAAACATCATTTCGTGGGTTCGTGTGCTCAAGCCATTTTTCTAATGGTGATAGTGATCCATTAGCAGGATTTGGTGTTATATGTTTACAAGTAAGATATTTTGAATATTTTCCTGAAACATTACACGGCTCTAATCTTATACTATCTATCTAAATTACCTCTGATAAATTAATAACTCTTTGCTTAAAAAAGCCCACTTGGCTGAACATTTCACTTAAGCCTCGGCTTTTTATTTTTAAAGCGTACGTTTTAACAACGTTTAAACCTTTCCGAGCAATTTTGATGACGTAGTAGCCCGAAAGAGGAGAACCAATAACGTCAACTGTGCGCGAATAAGTGGCGCGTTAAGAGCCGCCGCGTCTCACACATTTTCCTCTCTTCTCAATACGGATGGATCACGGCTGCCTATGCGATTATCTCTCCCTATTTCCCTCCTCTTTGATGAGATTTCTAACAGAGTTAGGAAAGGGGGAAAATTTAACCCCCTATGCATGGAGTTAGAAGGAGTTCTTACCCCAGCAGAGACGTACGCTATACCAGCTATTGTAATTGTTTACTTCCTAGGCTAATTTAATGGACTTCTGCTATAGCCTACCTATTCTTTCCCAAAGTTGATAGCTACAATAATTTGAAGCACTATCGGCTACACCCTTTCTCTCTTGGGTTAATTAGCTCTATGATTAGCCACGGTTATATGCGAAAGAATTGCAACACTATACTGTATAGAAAACCGTGGTTGCTATATGTATACATGTTATGTGTAAAGAAAAAATGGTGGAAGTCAGGAACGACACATTCTCGAGACTGTCAAACAATGCGAAATTCTTCATTTCCAGGACTAGTTTAAAAATGATTCTACATTTCTACAAAGATACGACAACCTGAGCTTAATACTGAACTTCATAACCGTCCTCGAGCGACGATTTTTGAACTATCAAAGCTGTCACTTTTACCAATCCCCTTTACGATTGCAATATTTATGGAATATATTCGCATGCATCACACTAAATAACTGGGCATCAGCGCAAACTCCATTGGTTATTACATAACTCCACGGAGTAAAAATTGAAGAACTTCAAATAATTTATTTATAAATATTACGAACATGTTAATGATTAAGACCTGTATTTTCTTAATCACTTCCAAAAACTGACTTCCTCTCACAACAATAATACACTGGGTAATGAAAATTTCACTTTCAATGAAATTTTTTACTATTTAGACTCAGTCACCAGAGGGGGGCGATTCCCCCGCTGCCCCCGTGGTTGGCACGCCCCTGAAAATAATTAAAGCTAGTTAACGACTTAATACTAAGCTCTACTCGTGTCGCGAATTATAGATCAAAACATAATAACACTTAAATTTTCGTTATGATCTTGATTATTTTGAAATTTAAATATCAATTAAGTTGAGAAATCATTTTAAAACGCATTACATTCTATTATCTTTTAATACAAACCGATTTAAGTACTTAAAAATTTCAATAATCAGTCTCGAAAAGTTAGGGCGAAGAGGAAAATCAAGTGAATTTTTAACTTATTCTCCTAATATTTATAAGAAATATCTCGAAACGATTTTAAAAATCAAAATTGATTCACATTTCATCGATTAATCAGTGGCAGCACGTCCGACCGATTCGACTAATCGTGTAACGTCCTGCTAAAATTATTTCAGCCACGCTCAGTATCGCGCACCACGATTATCACACTGCGCACATTGTTTATCTTATCTCGCTCACAAATTGTGCTCGACAAATCGCGTGCGTGCCAATTAATATTTTGTTGTATGCTGTAATTGTAATATTCCGGGGAATCGAAGAACGGATAGTTTTAGTGATTATCCCCTCGATGAGTTTACAGCATAGACTTATGCCGATGCACACTTATCGCATCTTATAAATTTATAACATGAACTTATGCCCAGAAGCGTTTGAAAGAGAAAGAATTTGGTAAAACACCCAACTTGAGTTCTTTCGCCGGAATATTACAATTACAGCATAAGTAAATTTATAAGGGTAAAATTTTTATCACTGTTTAGGGTTGGACATCGAGGGGCTATTCACTCTGATTTTATGCACGGTAAATCATTTAAGCATTGTAAAAGATAGCGCTATCCACTCATTAGGGTAGGGTATAGAGGGGCTATTCACTCGTACGATGTGGCTAATATTACGAGCCCTAGGGTCGTCTTGTTTAACTAGAGGCCCTTTTATCGTTAAACTTCTATTAAACATAGTTATTAGATAATCTAAATTCAGGTGCTTTTTATTTAAATGAGAAATCATCACGATTGACATTCATAGAAATAAGATATCACCATCAATACATTACTGAAAGACCTAAGAATGTCATGTAGCGCCATATTATGTATTTTAAACGAGTATCGGTTTAGAATCATATTAAACCAAGCGATCCGATACTATCGGGAAACCCCTAGTATCGGTGCCGATACCGATATATCCCTAATATTTTCCTTTGCTTTTAAAATGTTTCTCGATTTCTGGGAAAATAGACGCAACTTCCGATACTAAACACCGCCTTAAATCAAAGCGCGGGTCCAACGTCGGAATATACTTCCTTTTGCTCTTTAAAAATTCTCCTCGATTTCTTTGAATTTTGAAATAGGGGAGCGGGATTGAAAGCGTTAAACCCGTATTGTTGACGGGTGACAAGAATTTTAAAGGGAGTATTGAACCTTCCATTTAAGCAAACGTAAAAAATAATTCACAATGCTTAACCTTAATAGAGCAATTAAATGCTATACTTAAACATACTAAAACAATTAAATGCTATGCTTAAACTTTCTATTATTTCCTCTTAAAATACACGAAAGGAAAATATCACCTCAGCACAATTCTCTCCCATTCACTCTCCCTTCAATGAACGATGTGGCTAAAAATGGCGGTCCAAACAAGGCAGTAAGATAGTTTCGGCAGGGATAGATTTAATTTTAGAAGTAGGAATGGAGAACGGTTAGTATTTACTTCAGGCTGACTCATAGCCCAGTATAGAGCCCCTCACTCCAGCACGTAACGAAAAGTTTAAATTATCTTATTGACTCACTTCAACTACGTTTTGATGACGTTGCTGACGTGGACGGCGAAAAATACGTAATTCCTTTTTACCTCTGTCACTATGACTCGCCTAGCTTCTTTCATACCCCTCAGTCCCGTGGAAGGGGGTCCGGGACTTTGACGCGCGCCTACATTACTCCGTTCTCCATTCCTACTTCTAAAATTAAATCTATCCCTGGTTTCGGCATTTTCATAAGACACCCTAATTAAACCTAAAAACTATTTAAGTAAGTTTTTTTTGGAACACCAAATATTTTTAATAGTTCTACTCTATCTTACCGCCTGTTTCCTACAGCAATATTTTTCGTGAGTTGTTTTACAGCAAAGTGTTTGCTCTACAGTAACTTAGGTCCCTTTGTAAAGTACCAAAAAGTATAGAACACTAAATTACCGTCGGTTTTGGACAGCCATTTTTGGCCGTGGGTTATTTGAATGCGAGAAATCGTAATGAAGACTTTAAAGTAAAATTAAATGATGAATAAACGCATTTAAAGCTCTTTGCATTAGACAATGATAGAGTATAATCGGTTTTAAGGGGTTTCTCATTTTAATTAATGATTAAATTAGGAAATTAAAATGCCGAGATAGAATAAAGTTACTTATAAAATTATTTTAAATGTGATTGTTGTGAATTTATGCGCTACATCGTTCGGTACAACTAGCAAAACGATTTGGTATTTGAAAACAATTTACTTAATTAGTTAGTTAGCTTTAAATAGGGTTTTTCTGGAAATTGCCGAAAGTGTTGATATCATATTTTACCGCCTGTTTTGGACAGCAATTTTTTCATTGTTTTGTATTGTTTTACGGCAATGTGGTTGCCATCTAGGCTCTAGAGTAGGCAACTGACGTGAATTTTGTAAAATGCCGAAAGCGGCCATACACTAAATTACCGCCTGGTTTTGGACAGCCATTTTTCTATTGATTTGTTTCACGGCGATGGGGATGGGGTTGCCATCTAGGCTCTAGAGTAGGTAACTGACGTGATTTTTGTAAAATGCCGAAAGCGGCCATACACTAAATTACCGCCTGGTTTTGGACAGCCATTTTTCTATTGATTTGTTTCACGGCGATGGGGATGGGGTTGCCATCTAGGCTCTAGAGTAGGCAACTGACGTGATTTTTGTAAAATGCCGAAAGTGTCCATACACTAATTTACCGCCTGGTTTTGGACAGCCATTTTTCTATTGATTTGTTTCACGGCGATGGGGATGGGGTTGCCATCTAGGCTCTAGAGTAGGCAAATGACGTGATTTTGTAAAATGCCGAAAGTGTCCATACACTAATTTACCGCCTGGTTTGGACAGCCATGTTGTTGTAGCGGGTAATTTGAATGAGATAAATCGTAACGAAGTCCATTAAGTATAATTAACTTTGGTAATTAATGATTAAAGGTGTGTCTTTACATTTGCATTAGACGATGATGAAACTTAATCGGTATTAAGCGAATTCTCTACTGAATTGATGTTTAAATTGGAATATTAATAATGATTAAAGTTAATTATAAAATTATTTTAATGGTCACTGTTGTCAATTTATGTGCTACGTGGTTCGGTACAACAGGCAAAACGATTTGGTATTTGAAAACAATTTACTTAATTAGTTAGTTAGCTATATATACGGTTTTTCTGGATATTGCCGAAATTTAATTTTTTTTTGCGTTAAATGATTCGATAGAACCAATAGAAGTTTTAATTAGTGTTTTTTCTTTCTTTCTTTTGGAAAATGCCAAAAATGAAGGGACAATTTTACCGCTAAGTTTTCGCGCTGTTATTTTATGAGAGTAAACGTTCGAATTTACGTTGATTAGTATTATTTAAACGTGTTTAAATGGCATTGCGTTAGACAATGGAGCAGTTTATTGGATTTTAAGTTTAGTTTTTCCACTTAAGTGATGTTTAAATGTCCGAAAATTTTGAAAGAGCATTATAAGATTAATTTAAACTTGTTTAAGTCGTTAATTAGCTTTAATTTTGTTATGTTTCGAAAAATGCCGAAAATAAACACACTACTGTACCGTGTTTCGCAGGCTTTTTTGTCGAGAGAAAACGTTTTAATTACTTTGATTTGTAATATTTAAACGTATTTAAATGGTCTTGCGTTATTATATTCAAATGAAGTCGTTATTTAGCTTTAATCATGGTTTTTTTGGATTTTACCGCCTAGTCTTTTGATTTGCCGAATTACTACTCTATTTTACCGCCTAAGTCGAAAGCCAAGTCAATCTAGCCAAAGGGTGTTTTCTAGCAGACGACGCATAGTCGGAAAAGTACTATTTTACTTTCGGCAATTTTCGGCAGATTCCAAGTTGGCGGTAATTTAGGGATTGCCTTACAAACGCAAAAAAAATTACGAAAACCACGCTATCACTCAAATCCGAACTCGACACTGACAGTCGTCTGCTCAAGTGCCCGATTCAGTTCAGTTTTAATTCTCCCGGCCACAACCAACCAAAAATCGAAGATCGATTTTTGGGTCATTAAGCAGACGACTTTTAGGATGATTTGGGGAGGAAAGTCGTAATGTGTAAAAGTCAACTTAATGACCTTTAAATTGCATTAATATTAAATTAAAAACATCTTAACTCCTAATTTCATAAATATAAACCCATTTTTAGTAAAAATATTCCCTTTAAACGAGATTTATATGGGTAAAGTGATATTTCACCATAGGAATAGCTATTTTAGGCTTAGGGAAATTTGATCTAGTTTTAAAGGTAAGCTATACAGGGAAGAGTGAAATACAGGGAATCTTTCTCTGGATTAAGGCCATAATTTGGGATGATATATATATAACATTTACGCCGCATTATATTAATTTTCTCACTGCATTTCACGGAGTAGAAACCAAAAATATCCGCGACTAAGTATATAGGTGAGGTATTTTAGACAAACCTCTTTATATTATCCTTCTTGGGGGAGGACAGAGAGTGTAGAGTAGACAGATGGAAGAATCAGATCTGGCCGGTAGTTTTCAGAATGGAGAAGAAAATAGGTGTTGCTCCCCCCATAGATATCCCCCTTTTCCATCTTCCCTGTCTTCCAAATGCGCCAGGGGATGTTTGGCAACTGTTCCAAATGAAGCATCCTCAGCAACTGCCTTGTCTTGGAGACCTCCAACCTGTAAGTACACAAAATATCAATCTTGTAAACATATAAACGTGGCTTTTATATCATTTTCATTCTTAAAATATATCCATTATACATAGAAACGTTTTTTTTTTGTTTTTACATGTTTTACACATAGTTACTTACATAGGCGTGCTTTAAATGGATGAATGGATAATTGCCTGGCCTGTTGCCTAATGCTGAAGTGTTTTAACCAAAATTATAGATACATTTTTGTTTTATATATATATATACAAATTGTTGTATAATTTATTAAATATTGTTTTTCCAAATAAAAATTTATTTTATAAATAAACTAAATGATATTGGCTTTTCAAAATTTTTGGTTTTTGGTTTTATGTCATAAACATTCACTGCACTATCCCTCAATTCTTAAAGGGCAAGTCTCAATGAAAATATAAAAGATTAACTTGAGTTGAGGATCGTATTTAAATTTCTGCCTACGATTTTGCGCGAAACTTACACTTTAACAGAGAAAAGAGCTGATGATGATTTTTATGATTTATTTTTGGGGGTCTGCCGGGGATCAATTCCCGCTTTTTTGGCAGTTAACTGACGTTAAGAAGCGAGGGATACACTTGAAATTTAGCTTCGAAAGTAAAAAGAAAAGAGCGATAAGTTTTATAAACTTAGACGCTCGGCGGTTAGGCTTTAACGTATTAGCCAAAGGATTAAGTTAAAACGTCCCAGAAAAAAGAGCCAAATTTGCGAATTATCCTCGGTTATGTTTTAAGGGCGAAACTGAACGTCAGCTGCTTTTTCTTAAAAGACTTTTAACGACGGTTGGCTATCGCGTCGCTTGATCCTAACCCCTATAAACTTCTTTTTGAAAACGGGCCAGACGGTAGTAAGTTTATTTGGATAATGCTCTAGTTGGTTTTTTGACAAGAGCTGCACCGAAAAGTAGCCCTCAATCCCTCATTCTAACGTAAACTCGCGACCTGAAAGGACAGGAGTCGATAATCCTAAACCCGAAAGGTCTCGTCAATCGACCTCTAAAATTAATAAGTTAGTATGACAACACGATTAACAACTCGATTAACACCAAATCGTGGAGAAATCATAAATAACAGTTCAGAAAGTGAGGAAAGCGATTTAAATGAAGATTACGATGATTTTATCACCCTGCCAGTTAGCTCTTACAATGACTTAATACAAATTTTACGAAGTAATAACGGCGAGATTAGCTTACCCAATAATGGTAAGTCAATTTAATTGGACAAGCAACCTCACCCCTAGTAGTATAGACCTATGTATTTTTCGTGGCCGCAATGTTTTATCTAACTCACTATAGTTTACGTAATATATAAAACCCCAAACTGCGAGTAGTCAATGTTTAGAATTACAAGGCATGTTTTGATTTATATTCCCGTATAGATAAAGAAATACAGAGTGAGAATATCACTGTTCAAGCCACAGCTATCATATCCCTGGCTTTAACAGTTCTGCGCGTAAGTAAAGACACTGCAAAAACCTCCTCGATAGATAGAAGAGTTTTCATTCTAGAGTATTTGTATTCTAGAAAAAACGCGAGCCTAAGTTACTGGAACATCTAGTCACTCTTTTACGAGAACTTTTATACTCTGTTAAAACTGGCCGTAGCGAAAAAGCGCATCGTTTGGTATCTCTGGGTGGTATCCCGATTTTACTACAAGCTTTAGTGGACGCTTTGTCCTCGAATAACGAAGATTGGCGTCTTAAAAATGGTCTAAATGACGCCACATGCGCTTCTTTGTTCCACGTCTTAGCCACCATTGGCAAGAAAGGTTAATTAGAATCAACACCGATAAAAATATTTAAATAAATAAATATCCGAACAGACACGCGTGCACGGGTTTCCATTTTCAGATAAAAATTTCCGTCCATTATGTCTGAGTTGTGGCGCCGTTCAAGTTTCATTGAATTCCTTAAGATCGTTTCGATCCAAACCAAAATTATTGCAGTCTGTGCTCCTCTTTCTAAAAATTCTCGCAGCCAAACGTAAGTACCAGCCATGACTCTTATAATTAAAACTTCCACCGCAAAATATTCGGATGTCAGTATACAAATGATATATAGGCTTTGTTGATTGTTTTCCAACAACGGTATTTTGGTGAACCAAAAATTTAGACGTAATTTTAGATCTGGCAGGTGTTTACAGAACTCAAGAATAATGGAAATCACCCAATTTTCATTTTAGAACCTACTGTGGGAGCCTTAGTAACGGAAGGTTTGGTCGAAACCTTGAAAAACCTATTATTGGACAGTCGTTCCAAGAATGGAGGACGCCTACCATCTTCCTTGGTCACTCTATACATTCTCCAAGTACTTTGCGCCGCCGCCAGAAGATCCAGTAAATATAACGTTTTTCTTTATCAACATTTTCAACTCCGTAACCCTCTTCTTGACACGAGAAACTTTCTCGTAACAAATTCCTAATCGCCATAATCTAAAATCCTCCTTTTTCTTCTCTCGACGTGTTCTTGAAAAGAATTGGCAGTTTCTCAAATGTCAACTGGAGACAGTCCCATTGGATCATCTAGCGACGGAAGCCAAACGGAAGGTTTACGCAACTGGGAAAGAGCTTCCATGATCAGAGTCATGGTCAATCTACTAGATCCTAATATTTGGACGGGGTCAGGGGTCAAAAAGTCACCACGAATGGCGAAATTGATGCGTACTGTACTTAGCCTATTAAATAACGCAGCGTCACATAGTAAGAACCACACGGTGCCAGTCTTTAAAGGTGTCATCACACGTCCCAAACTTTTAAAGTTAGGAAATCGAATTGAAGCAGTTTTAATAGCTTGTAGAGTGGGGTATATCACCATCATATAACTGCAAAAAGCATTGTGGATGCTAGGTCGAGCAAGAATGTATTTTTAGGCTTCCAATAGAACGCGTGTGATGACATCATTAAGCCTATTATCTCGAGAGTATCAAAAAATCCATTTGCGTCATTCGATTACGTAAACTGTTACAGAGAATGGTAAACAGTGTCTGTTGAGTGGCGGTTTCCTGCCCGTTCTCTATTCATGGGCTCGCGCCTTACCACCTCAAGCCATCTGGTCGAAACACGTGTCCCTCGTCAGCTCTATCGTGCAACGATCCCTTCCCCCTCTGATCCTCCCGCTCCGATTCCCGGATTCTTATTGGCATCCAGTCAAGACCCATTTGCCTCTTTCCGAAGACGAAGACTCGGATTCTCACGTTCGCGTCAGTAGCGACGATGAGAGTTCATCATCGGACGACGATAGCGAGTACGAAATTGAGGACGAAGAATGCGAAAAGGAAAACCGGGAAGATGAAAAGAGAACGAACCAATCTCAGGTGTCACCTGGAGTGGAAAAGACTAAAGAATTTCGATCTCAATTGGGTGACGAGGAGCTATGCGCGTATGGGGCGTTTTTCAGAGAGTTTAGGTCATCTTCACCTCCACCTCCGGTAGGATTTATGAGCTATGAATAGTTGTAATCAATCGTAACTTTCTCGGGGTTTGCTTATTTAGAACACCGGAGAGTTAATAGGTGCCAGGGAGTACTGCGATAACCAAACGGGAGAGGAAGTGAAACAAAATGGTAAGGTTTGGATAACCTTTAACGCCTTCTTCAACCAAACGTTAACTACAATTTTAAGGTTTGGGAGGCTGCGCAGCCGCGGTTAAAAACCTGTATCGCTCCGCGAAGGAATCAATGTGTAGAGAAAAGTTCCTAAACAAACTAGATTTTGATTCGTTGTACCACAAATGTTCTGAGCAAACGAAAACCCCCATAAGATGGGTGGATCACCCGCCTTATCCGGGTGGTTCATCCAAAACGGAGTACTCCCCATATGGAGAGATCAAAAACACGAAAAAGAAGACCCAAATGGAACCCTTTTACCATCAACCGCCATCGTTAATTAGGGATAAAACGTTAGAACACGTCGCTCATCGCGTAGATAAATACGATAAAAACGTCATTTCAAATGCACCGGAGTACGACGCCCGTCATACGAGAGCCGTTTTTGATTTGGACAACCTTTTGAGGAGGAATAACGCCTCCGAAATGGAAGACTCAAAATCCAGCAATTCTTTACGGTTCGAGTCAAGATTTGAAAGTGGAAATTTGAGGAAAGCATTCAGGGTAAGATCAATTTAACTCGCCCTTTGATTGCCACCTAAATTTATGGGATAATTTGCAGGTTGGTGAACGGGAATATGACCTCCTATTAAGCCCTGACATCAACAAAGACTACTATCTTCAATGGTTCTACTTTCGGGTTAGTAATTTCAAAGTAGAGGGTTCGTCTTCGCCCTACGTCTTCAATATCATCAACTGCGAAAAATCTACTAGTCAATTTAATTCTGGTTAGTTTGAAAATAGACCAATGAAAAAAAAAACCCCTACTGAATCTTAACCCTAACAGGAATGCAACCCGTCATGTACTCAGTTAAAAGCAACACTTGGCGGAGAGTTGGCGAAGACGTCTGTTACTTCCGTAACCATTATGTCCGCCGGCCCTGCACTTCCGGTCATCGCGTTAATAGAATGGACAAATGGAAAACTAAAACATGGCCTTATTATACCCTAACGTTTTCCGTTCGTTTCACGGACGAGGATGACGTTTGTTACTTGGCCTACTTTTATCCTTACACATTTTCTCTATTGAAATTACACCTTTACTGTTGGGAACACAGTTACGACAGTTCCAGCGTTTACTATAAACGCGATGAGATATGCCAAACCCTGATGGGAAATCCCGTTTACTTGTTGACGATAACGCAGAAACCATTAAACCGTAAGTTACGACAATATTACTCCCAAAAATTGCAACATTACAGCAAAGGCAACTTTAATCGCGTAGCTTCCCGTCGCTACGTGGTTTTATCGGCACGCGTACATCCTGGTGAGAGTAATTCATCTTGGGTACTTAAAGGAGTCTTGGACTACTTACTTAGCGATACAAGACGGGCAAAGAAACTTAGGCAAACATACGTTTTCAAAATTTTACCAATGCTTAATCCTGACGGCGTTATTGGTGGATGGTACTTGTTGTGTTCTTTCATTTTAGACAATCATTGAGCCATAATCCCGCTTTGAAAAATGCAAAGAGCTAATTTCTTCATATCAGGATTAAGGTTCAATTGAGTTTGAGTCCCATTGGTTTAAAACTATCTCTCTCTAACCCGTGGCTATTATTTCCTGGTGTCTATTCTAGTCACCGCTGTTCCCTGAGCGGAATGGACTTGAATCGCCAATGGGCTTCCCCTTCATGCTCGCTTCATCCTCCCATCTTCCATACGAAGGCCCTCATCCAGCACTTGACCGCCCATCGGGGACCGCCTTTAGTAAGACTTAGTCCATTCATTGCCTTTCAACCACCTACCACAATTTCATTCACCCTTTCATCTACTTTACGAATTAATCATTTCAACACCCTTAACTCCTTCAGGTTTACTGCGATTTTCACGGACATTCGCGCAAGCACAACGTATTTCTGTATGGTTGCAATCCCAGTCAGTCCTGGTTGAGGAAAGATAGGACTAAGCCTGATAATGGAAAGAGTTATCTCGTAAGTACTTGAGGAATGCAAATACTTCAAGGAGGTAATGAACATGTTTTACGTTTTTCCCACAGACTTTGGCAGAACTGTTGAGCCAATCAGCGCCCGCTTTTAGTTTTGACGATTGCTCGTTTGAAATCGAGGCTGGTAAAGAAGCCACTGGTAGGGTGACAGTATGGAGGGAGTTCAAAGTAAGCCTAAGTTATACCATGGAGTGCACGTTCTCCGGATGCGATCGTGGACCATACGCCGTAAGTATTTAACTCAAATTACTTCTGATTTTAGCCCTCAAAAACAAAGTTTATCTTCTATACAGGGTTCGCAATTAGCCATCGAACAATTAACAGAAATGGGAGGTAAATTCGCCCAGGCATTAGCTAAATTATCTCCCGCATAGATATAAGAAATTAATATAGCTCGCGTGCGTAGTGTGATAAACTCGCTTTCATTTAAATTCAAAATATGATCTATATTTATTTTTAATCGAATCGCTTTTATTAGAAAATAGGCCTTAGTCGCTAAGCCTAATTAAAAGAAAGGATCTCAAAACATATTTAAATAAAAAGAGCTCAAATTATAAGAAAAAAACAAATTCCTCAGTATTGTTACTAATTTTAAAATAAGTATTATCGAATTATCTTAAATTCATTAACCCTTAAAAATTACTTCATTCATTCATCACGTCTAAGAACAAATTAGGCTTAGTATAATTACAATTATTTAATTGCCCCGGCCAACACTATTATATAGACCGCTTTTATAGACACACCACGTGGTGAGGGTGATTTTTAGGGTGTAATGAAATTTAAGATTCGAGTAAAAAGAGTACCGGCGGGAAATGGTTTATCCCGTTGAAAATTTAGTATAGCCAGAGGCTAGGGATGCTGGTAGTCTATGTATGAAATTAAGAAGAAGGGGATGCGAAACGTTTTTCATCTAGTCAAGGCCTGAGAACTCGTGATTTTTCTAGTGAACGAATAAATCATCCCAGAATAAATTTAATCTAATATTCAAGAAGGGTTGTTTGTTGAATTTCTTTAATCTAGTAAATCTCGAGGTTAATTTACTTAAATATAATTAAATATTTTTAAAGTAGTAATTTAAAATTCTAATTTTTAAATATTAATGTTTTCCTTCATTATTTTTGAAATCTCTAGGCTATATTTTTAATTTTTTGTGATTTTAAAATTAGTGATGTTATTTTTGTCTAAGTCAAATAATTAATTGTAAAATATTACTATTAAAGTACTAACTAAAAAAAATTAAATATTATAAAAAAAAGCTTATAATATATTATAGAAATAAATAAATTTCTATGAACCGAATAAAATTATTAATTACAAATTGGTTCCATTTTGACGTAACCAGTCTGATTTTGAAGTACTTAAAACGCTCTATCTAAGTCTTACACCCACCTTTAACATTCCAATAAGCCTAAACCCTTTAAAAACCGAGTTAAATTAATACACTACCCCTTTGACTTGACGTTGAGAGACAGAAAAAAAAAGTTTATGGGTAAAATAAAAATTATATCTCGATCACATATAAGAAGAAGTTGGGAAGATTTTTTCGCTAAAGGTTAATAACTTCGCTAATACCCAGTTTTCTCTCTATCCGGATTCCTGACTGGGGGTTACCCTTAAGGCTAACTTAAAGCGAGGAGGGACACGGACGAAACGGGAGGGGGGATTGAATACCGAGGTGTAGAACAATTGCCAATTTTAAATAACCCAGACGCCTATTGAGTCGGTGATATCTTAGAGCGTATGAAGAAACTTTAAAAAAAGTGGCAAAATTCGTCTCGCGACAATAGTGTCCGACCCCCCTTGAAGTTAGTAAAGAAAAGAATGATGGAGATGCGCCGACGACCAAAGATAAGAGAGAAGGAGAGAGAGAGAGAGAGAAGCCTGCCCAGTATAACGACCGGACAGTGCACAGTCCACTTAAAATATTTCCCAGCCCCCAACCTAACAACTCCCCCAACTTGTTATATATATTATACCTGACGTAAAGAAAAATGTTAAGACAGCCAACTCCCAAAAGAAAAAAAAAGCATCGGAGCTATTTAAATATTTCTTCTATTACTTTTACATTCACGAGATAAGAATTAGTTTTTCCCCTCAGGGTTGGGTTATTTTTAAAGTTCATACGCTGAAGTCTGAGTCTGCTTTAACTACTCGATAATGAGATACAAGTGTTAGTTATCCTATTCCTTCATGAACATTGGGAAGTCTAAACTATATCTCTACAAGATATTCAGGAAAATAGCCCAACTTCTCCTCTTTCCAAGGATACTAAATACTTGGGGTTACACAACAATCAGGTCCGAGTAATTAAGGTAAAGTTTCAAAAACTTCCTCTCCATAGGATTAAAAATTTAAAATGGACTTATTTGCACAACACCTTTGGTTCTAATACATATACATTGAGAAAAGGTTTCAGCTTGAATGTGGACTTTGTGGTTTTATTGAAAGAAACAGCAAAAAAATGGTTGGAAATATACCTATACGTTTTTGAGATTTATTATGAACTTGAAAAGTTTTTATCGAAAGTTAATGTAGATGACCCCTCGCCGCGATTTCTGATGATGAAACCGGCGGTAAATTGCGGCATACAGGTAGGAGGAATATCTGAGTAATGAATGGCTATTTTTCCAAGAGTATATATTATATATGCTAATTAGTATTCCTTCGAAAATCCGTACCTACCTATTTCCTTTAACCCTTTACACGCAGGTATGTACAGAAAGAAAACTCAAAAGAAAAACTAGTTTTTATAACTTTTTGAAATAAAAAAATGTACCTGCGTGCCTGTAAAATATTTCAAAGATTGGAAAGGAATAGGTCAATTTAAAAAAAATGGTATCTTTCATTGTAATGTCTAGAATCTAACATTCTCGCGCGGTCACACGTGCGCATATCGTTAAGCCTAATTTTAAAAAACCAAAAAATTCATTTAGGCTTAACAATTTTTTTCCTAGAAATTAAAGAAATAAATTTCCGTATAGACATTATACTGAGAATTTCTTCACACCTTTAGAAAGAAAATTGAAAACTACGTTTACGTGACGTCAGTTATACCGTTGGCAGTGGATACCCGCCATTTAGGGATAAGTTAGGGACGTAAAACAGAAATTAGGCCCTCCCTCATAGTTTACATGATGTGCTGTTAAATAAATTTAAGAGGTATAAATTAGATTAATTACAAGTTGAAATAATCGATCGTCCCAATGACGGCACTTTGAGTTTTGACATTGAAAATACGCGCCATTACGGGGTAAGTTATATTCTATCAAATCTCCGTACCGTTTCATTCAATTTCATTTTCCAACTATAGTTACGCTTAAAAGTATATAATTTAAATAAAAACCGTTGTCGGGAACACCTCCATAGCTCAGTCAGTATCCTTTCCCCTAAAGCTAAGCCTATTTGGGATTATGGTACCACATTTAAGGGATGCTTTAGGGGGGAGGGGTGACCAGGAGAAGGAGGCTTTTGTAAAAAACCGTTTGCGTTGAACGAACTACCAAATATTGGTATGGGAGGCGATGGTGAAGTGAAACATTCAAACAGAAAAAAAAATCCCCTACAGCGAGGAAACTGTCTTTCAACTGGAGATGATACTAAGAGTACAATCCCTTGGGTCAGGTATTTTCATGTCCAGGGAAGAGCCACTAAAGCTCTTCAGCGTTTGACCACGGTCCGAAATGAAGGTAAAATATTCTCTCAACATTTTTCAAGAAACCGATTTTTCACGGTTTCGAGCGAAGGATCTTGACTCGTCACTCGTAAATTGAAGTGAGGTATTACGATATTTGTAATATTTTAATATTCAAAGCGTATTAGGCAAAATTGGGTGGTCAAGCTGACCATAAATGAACGGCCTAGAGCCCTGGACTTCACTAATTGGCATAAATTAAACCGTACCTTTGATAGTAGTAGCTTCTCAAATTGAAAAATTACTTTGAGCGATAAAGTAGAAAGAAAGGTATTATGGGGGATTAAGCTTTAGGGGAATGCGTATACGATTTTACGTGGGCCGAGATACCAATATATGAATTCATTCAAAACTTAAATGAATACTGTACCGAAAATTCATTAACGAAAACCTCCATCATCCTCTTTTCACTCACGAATAGGGGGTTTCAATATTCATGACAGAATGTAATACACTCGTAATTGCACCACCAAAAGCTACCGAAGACTAGCTAAGACTTAAACTAGTATTTTCAACCGAAAAAAAAAATAAAATAAAATAAAAATTAAGTTCTATTATAAGCCTACTACGCCATCCTTAGCTTTGAATAAGTAAAGCGAGGGATATTAAAAGAAGAGAAGAAAAAAAAAACTTTTAAAAAAGAAAGAACTAAAGAAAGAAAGAAAGAAAGAAGGACTACAGTTGGTTCGACGCGAGCAATGTATCACGTAGGTGCGCCTCTGAAAAGCGGTTTTGCAGCCTAACAAACAGGTTTTACTTCTCCTCCACGGCGCTACCACCACCACCACCACGATATAACTCCCCACCTACCTCCCATACTAGTTGGCCGTCCACCTTTATGGAAGCGGCTAAAGTATGCTTAGATAGACGTCGAACTCCCGTATTATATTATATCACCAACAAGTGCTAATGATCAATTTGTGAGAAAGAACTTGGACCCGGTGTCGGTCTTAGCTAGTTAAAACTTTAAGGAATTGAGGAAAACTGGTTTATGGGGCTAGAAAGTTGGGTATTAAAACAAAATGGCTGCCATATTTCAAAGGGCAAAGTTGTGTTTTATGGCGCTTCCATGAAGGTGATCATTTTTCAGTAGAAATATAACTTGGACAATCTAGTTGCTAGGGTCTTACTCAATCTTTCTCTTACAATGACCATCGTGTAACGTCCACTATGGCTCTGCGTCCATTTACAACACTAAAATGAACTCTTCCCCCCCCCCCCAAGTTCAGCAGTTGGGATTCTTGGGAACACTGTCAAACTAGGAATGGAAAACACTACTACAAAATGTCTCGCGTCTTAATATCACTTTAAAGATATTTAACATAATCACTAGTTAGGCGCGGGGTACATGAATTTCCATCCCTCCCCACTGATACAGGTTCGTACATCTTTGCCTTCGGAGTTCTCCGGCATTTCATGATCATACAAGCATTGGAAACCGAGGCCCGATGATGGACTTTAAGTTTACCCCTCTCTAAATCAGCCAAAAACGACGTTACCAACCGTCCAAACCTATTACCCCGAGTCTCAAGGTTCAAAATTCATTTTTATTCAACTATATATATATAAATATTTTTTTAATCTCCATTTTGAACCTTTTTCTCGAATCTAGACGATCTAATTTCTATATTAATACGATTTGAGTTTTAAAACGGTTTGTCTTGTCGTGTTAAAAGTTATCTTTAAGTAAACGCGGAAAGGAAAAGTTCCGCTCCAATGATCAGGGGAATTTTACACGGTATCTTGATTATCACCGTTTTTCGTTTATGCAAATTATTAAATTAGAAACCGAGACGAATCCCCCGTGACAAACAACTTTCCGTAGAAAACGAAAATTTCCCTCTCCTTCCAACGCCTCCAACAATCAAGATATAGGTGAGTATAACCAATTTACATTTATAATTAGTAAACTTTAATTGAGTTTTCAATTAATATACTGTTTCTGGCAATTAAAAGTAAATAAAAAGAAGTAAAAAGTTTGGGATTACTAACGATTTAGTCGGGTAAATTTAGCGAAGCCGGTTAGTTGGTTAGTTAGCTCAAGAGTTAACTAATAAGTTTTAAGTCTATAAGTTATAAATGGCAATTAAAAACTTAAGTTTCGGATATGTTTAATAATATATGCTTGATTTAAATTCAAATATTTCTTGAAAGTAAATCACCAGAAGTATATACATAAGTAATCTTGAAATTTATCAAAGGTAATTTTCCCGCCCAAAATTGAGTGAGGCCGCGGCCATTTTATTTTTTTCCTTCCCTCTCATATATGAGAAATTAGTTTAAAAGTAAATCATTAGAAGTAAACGCAATAAAAGAGGCCCGTTATTGGTAGTATTTGTCTCCCAAAACTTTCTTAGTTCCAGATCAACCCCAAAAAAAGAAGCGGGGAAAACTAGGGACTAGCAAGCGGTAAGCGCGCCAAAATAAAATAATAAAAAAAAAGCCCGCGCAAATTTTTACCTTCGTAGACCTCTTCTTCTTTTGAGCAATCTTAGCCTATAACGTATATTTTTTTTAATATATTTTTTTCAAGTCTTTCAAGTAACTACCTGTACATTTTTTGGAGAGACTTAAGACTTGACGCCGCTGCATGGAGTCCTTTTTTTATCGGCCCTCGGGAGGTATCGTTCTCCCCTATCTCCCCGCCCGTTTCATTCCCAGACCCAATTGGGGTCATAGCGAAGGGTCAAACTCAAAAAACTAGACTGCTTACTGAAAAGACTAGTTTTGGTGGCTGTATATTTTTTTATTTTACTTTTTACACCCTCCCTTACCTTTTTACAAGTCTAGCCTGTCTCCCACCATCCTCCCCCCTTCATACCCTATCTTACCACCGTTCATAGATTTTGAAAGGTCCCCTCTAACAACTGGAATGTGGTCCAGGATTTTTATAGAGTTTTTTTTTCTTCTCGTTCACTTTACCTTAGTTATAGCTCTGGTTCTTTCTTGAAGGGGGTACTAGTCAAGGGGATGGACACTAGATATTTATTACCTTAAAACGTAACCTTACCTTCCTTAGACTTTGGAGAGTTGTTAGTCCATATGATTATTAATAGGTAATTGGCCTTATAGGGGTATTACTTCACGCCATAAATTTAAGTAGTAATTTTAGAGTTAGGTATAAATATACAGTTTAATATTAAATTAAAAGTAAAATATAAGAAATCTGTATTAGGGAAGTATCCGACACCTCGAATTTTAACATTTTTAGGTAGGTGGCATCGACTATAGGGGGATTTCTAGGAGGAAACTCCCGGCTTCGCAACAAACGTGCCCCTCCTACAAGCTGCTTTCAAGAAAAGTATTTTTTTTTCTTGTCCCTAAATTTAAGCGTATATAGAAAACTTGTCTCTATTTTTGAGAAGTTTTTACTGTCTGGAAATAAGTAAAGTATAATAATCGTTTGTAAAATGAGGGCTATCCAATTAGTTTAAGAACCTTTTACGTTGGGAGAAAGGGTTTTCCCCATCACACTTTTCGGGTAAGCCCTCTTCAACGGGGCGCTTCATGCCCGTCGCGTTTGCGGTTTAGGAAGTTATCATGGGTGGAAGGAAACGTCTACGTGGACGTTGAGGTTGAGGTTTTAGAAGATAAAGATAATATGGATGAAGTGAATTTTTTTTAATTGGGGAAACTGCTTGACCCCTAGATTCGGTTGTTTTCAAGAATGATTTGAAGGCGTTATATCATTATTCAAATTTTTTCACATAAAAGTCAATGGAAATTTTATGTTTAATGTAAAATAAGCCGTTTTTTCCATGGGAATTTTGGTGATTTATGTGAAACAATACCCACTTTTTAATAGAAATTTCCATGAATTATCTGAAAAACTGGTTTTCTTCAAAGAAAAAAAATCGGGTTTTTTTCCCTTGAAAATTTCAAGGTTTTTTTTTTCGAAGCCCGCATAATTCAAATATCTTAATTTCAGATTATTGCCCAAGCTGCAACCTTTTTTGAAACAACTACACTGTATATCACACTTTGAAAAAAGGTTGTTAATCTCTTTGGTTATCTAGCTGTATGAGTGCGTCATTACGTCATAAAGCTAGGTTACCAAAGTTACCAGCAACCTTTAAAATTCACCGTAAACTTGAAAGAAGGAGAAACCAGAAAAAAAATTAAGCACACCAAGAGAGCCGTAAAAGCCCGTCTATAAGTGGGATGTCGGCATTTTTCAGTTGAAAACCAATTTCAAACCGGCGCTAGATTGGATTGGACTCAACAAAAAAAGAAGTTCAAAAATCACAAACAGGTTTTTTGAAGAAAAAAAATCTCTATACTCCATAGGAGCAAGGAGTTAGAAGAAAAAGAAGAACATGAAAAGGTTTCGTGCAGCGATATTTTAAAAACATTGTTTTTCTTTTTGAAAATTCCAACGGCCCTTTTTTTACAAAGTTGTTAAAACTAACTTTCAATGATACTTGGATTAGAGTACAGGTTGAGAATACATACAGTCGCTCATTTCATTTCATTTTGTATCGATTTTACTGCTATCACCCCTATATCTACTGTATATCCAAGGCTTTGTTTGCAAAACTAATAGGTTTATTATTTTGAGTTATTAAAGAAAATGTGTTATAAAAAAATGTATCACGTGGTCTTTGCTCAAATTGGTATGGTATTACGTCTGATCTCAGCGCGTGCCATATTTCTAGATGAAACTGAAACCGTATCACGTTAAGTAAAATATAGATCTACAGGTAAGTAACGTGGCATAAGGTTAAAAGGGTTTGATTGGCTAGCCCTGTTTAAGTATCGATGTAAATTGAGGTAGGCATAGTAAGCCTATCAAATAGTAGACCGGCAACGGGGTTTTTTTTTTGGAGGGGGGAGGGGTTTCATGGATTTTTCCCGGATAGTTTAGCGCTATCTACGTATAACAAGTTGAAGTTATTTTATAAACCTATGTATTCCATCAATTTATAAATCTTAAATACCAACATTGTTCAATTCCTAATTAATATTTATAATACCAAGTAATTAACCTTAAAAATTAAATAATTATAAAAATAATAACGAACGTTTGAGAGGCCACAGGTATAATCAATAACGGGAATACATATAGGTAATAGGGATAATTGCGACCCCACATCTTCCAATGTGAAATTCTAAGCAGGTTTTGAACTTACTAATACGTCACTCCTCATAATCCAGGCGTCTTTCTGTGATATCATTGGTAGGTAGTAACGCGAGTTCCTAAGCGCGTCATGGAAAGGCTCAACCATCCATGAATTAAATATACCTGAGAAAATGGCTACACTATGATTCCAATTAAACTTACGCATTCCTATCAATAAATATACTTGAAAATTATTCGACACCTTGCAGGGTGTCATTTGATTGGATACCATTTTAGAAACATTCCATTTTCCCCTCCAAAAAACAAAAAAAGTTTATATTTAAGCACCCACGCTCTAGATTAAAGAGAAACAAACACAGATGGCTGGTAGGAATTCCTTTCCCGAGGAAATTTTCACCTTCCCAGAATCGATAAAGATTCGTTTCCCAAAATGGAGGTCTGAGGAAACGGTCGCGCACAAATATCGCCTCAAAAATACCACACACGCAATTGTAGTTTCTCTTAAAAAACCCTGAATATCCGTAAGTTGCAAGTAAAAACGGAGAACATCGAACAAATAACGGAAAAAGACGAAAAAACCAAGCCTTATTTCAATGGAATGGAATTGAAACTAAAGTGAACGTTGTAAGAGTGTGTTTTTGGATCGAATATGCCCCACATTGTCCATCGTAAAGTAGCGCGTCAAGCGGCGCTCAGAGTTCAAAAGGAGGGCAGTGGATTTCTGGTCAGAAAGGTCATCGGAGGTGTTGTGGACAGTTGCGACCCATTCATTTTATTGGACCATATTGGTAAGAAGATTATATAGAAAAATAAATCGATGACTTTGGGTTTACATTTGCATTTTTTAAAGGTCCGGTAACATACAAACCCGGGGAAGCCATCGGTGCACCTGACCATCCACACAGGGGTTTTGAAACAGTGACGTACGTCATCGAAGGAGGTGTTAAACACGAGGATTCGGCTGGACATAAAGGTACTCGTTTAAAATAAATGTGTATTACTAATTGTTATTGACGAATTAGTTAAATTATCGATTGTACAACAGGTGAACTAAGAAGTGGTTGGCTACAATGGATGACTGCCGGAAGAGGTGTCCTACACAGCGAAATGCCGACTGATGACTTACTTAAAAATGGCGGGACATGGGAAGGATTTCAATTATGGGTTAATTTACCAGCTAAAGACAAGATGATCGAACCACAGTATCAGGATGTACCACCGGAATTAATACCAATAGTTTTTGACAACGATACCAAAGCCAGAGTTAAGGTTCTGGCGGGCGAAACCAGAGGAGTCAAAGCGCCTACCAAGACAAGAATACCCATTTTATTTCTAGACATTCATTTGGAAGCTGGAGGATCATTTAGTCAAGATATCCCAGCATCGTACAGCGCCTTTGTCTACCTATGGAGAGGCGAGGCACTACTTGGACACGACTTAACGTTGGCTGTCACTGGAACCGTCAATGTCCTTGATTCAGATGGAAGTCATTTTGTCATGAAAGCCACTGGAAACAATGGTAAGTGACCCACCCAGTATGACGATGTTCAACTCCTGCCAGTTTTCCTAATGAGTTGAAACTGTACAGCCTGTGACATTCTCCTGGTTGCTGGCGAACCCTTACGCGAACCAGTTGTCCGTTACGGACCTTTCATCATGAACACCGAGGAAGAAATCCAACAAGCTATAGACGACTACCGGGAAGGCAAACTTGGTACTTTAACAACGGCCTCACCTACCGACATCCCGGACCAATACAGCCCAAGTACACCCAGCGACGACGGACTAAACCCATCTACCGTTAATTCTTGCTCGATTCATAGTAGGTGCGAGGACGAAGAGCATTGAAACGAAGAACTTTACAAAAATAGAAGAAGAAAAGGCTTATTTACAATCAAGAGTTAAATTTAACTAAATGTTTAATTGTTTCTATTTGGAAAAATGTAGCGACAAACAGCTAAAACGTGATGTTTTTCTTTGGAGAGAAAGTTAATACATTAAAGTTTATTCTTAAACGCACGCCAGTCTTAAGGATTTTACGAATTTCTTCTCGTATTCTAAAAACTTCTTAACTAAGTTCCAGTTCCATAATAATTTTAATCCCGAAAAGAAAAGCCAGACTTAATCCGGCCAATTAAGAAAGGTGCGCTCATTAGCGTGGGGTTTTAAAAGCAGCAATAGGTTAATTAATTTCTTACATGAATATTTGCGTCAGTAAGGAAGACTCGAACACATTTGCCTTTTTCTTAAACTATGGCTCAATATTCTTTTAATAATGGAGTGAATTCGTAGCATTAAGCCTCATTTAGGTGTCCATAAAAAACGGAATGAATTAAGCTGAAAAATTCTGCGAAAAACGAAGACGAAAAACAAAACCTACAAGTTTCCGAAAGGTTTAATTATTATTTTTTTTATACATTCCTCGATTGAAGATCGGAATCAGGTTTGTAATATAGATACATCATAATTTTCAACCTCTCTCCGATTTATTTAAATTCTTTTTAATTGTACTTTCGTTTGGCTTCATTTATTTTTTTTTAATTTAAATTGGCCTATATCATAAAATGAAAATTGATAAAAAGAGACTAGATTCGACCAACAAAAAGAAAATTGTCCAACAACAAATAACCTTAGTGACGAAAAATATCTGAACAAACAAACAATTTTAGAAAACATTTTTTTCTGATCGAAATTTAAAAAAGAAAGAAAAATTCATTTCCACAAGTGAATTAGTTATTCGATTCCATGGCTCTCGCCTGAATCGTCTCTCCTGGAAGGAAAAAAATAAGGACAGGAACCCTTAGGAGCTAGTAGTATTCAATTTTTGAAAAATGAAAAAAGGAACCACGAGACAACGGCAAAAACCCATTAGGCTTAGCTGCAAAGCTCGTAACGTTAATTTGGAATCTAAAACGTCGCATTCAGGAGGAGAAAAAAACACGCGGCAAATGTGTTTACGCAAAATACCAACAAAGGATGACGATAAAAGCGTGCCATGATGAAGAGGGAAAAAACACCACCTCAAAGACGTAATTAACTACTTCATCACAAAATTTGTTCACCGGGAAAAAATCAATGCATGGATATTAAAAATAAATACAAAACCAGTACATAATATACTAAGATCACAACGGTAGTCTCTACTAGGAATATTTATAAAATCAAAATATCTATGACTCAATCAATAAATAGAGAAAGGCTGGGGAAAAAATATACGCATCAAATTTTAGCCTATTGTGTTCGTAGTACGAAAACTTAATATGAAATACGGCAAATGTTTATCCGATATTAAGTAGATCCCCGAGGATGGGTTCTTGGAAATAAAACGAGCGTATTGAGGGACCCACGTGGAACGTATTGTGACAAAAAATGCTAAACAAACGTTGGATGTGTTGGTGCGCAAAGGGAAAAATGCTGAGTTTACGAAAACAAATTTAAGCAATCATAAAAGAAGGTAAGAAACGAAACGAAACCTGCGGGAGTTGAAGACTTGGAAATAAATGAGTTTGGCTGCAAACTTTAATTTAAAAATCAAAAATAAACCTTATGTAAACCAACTGATAGAAAAAAGCGTGCATTAATCATGACTTGGATGGAATAAAAAATGTTAATATCCAATCAAAATCCATGGAAACCAAAACTACAAGTGACGTAACAATCCGGAAAAGAATATTTTGCAGGTTGGAAAACAAATTATATAATAACTTTGGAAACGTATTACAACCTTTTAAAGTAATCTAGCTAATGGTACCGTAAGTAAACATACTGCGTGCAATTACAAATTACAATACAGAGAAAGCCATCCACGAATTAAATTACAGTCTGTTTCATAATAACTGTTCTTATCAGCTCAACATTAACTAATTTTATAGACGCATTTGAATGACGTATTTTTATTTCATTTCCCCCCATAAATGACGTCATCACAACTCATCACTAAATATATAGTTATGTTACTAAATTCTCTGATTGGTCGAAACGAAAAACATTGCAAACTTCCAATCCTCAAGCCATAAATAACCTTGACTTTTTGTTCATGAATATTATTACTGACCCCTGACCTCTAATACATCCAAAAAATATGGAATAAATCATGAAACAAGACTAGGGAAATGGGATAAAAACCACAAAAATCAAGCAAAAAGGCGCTTTTCCAAGAAAAGCTTGGGGAAATATATAAAGATACGTTACGGGCCAAAGAAAAAATGTCCCTGGGCTCCAGGATAGAAGATTAACTAGTGTTTCCCACGAGAGTGGGCTTTTGCCCATGTAGCAATATTATTTTCTTTCACCCATGAGAGATACACGGTATATCGATTTAGGTTGCGAAGGGCTAAGCATTACCACTCACCATGTCAATACACAAGCTAAGAAACGCGCACCTTATATACGGGGAAAAAAGGTGCAAAGGTGCTTGGTTGGGCTTGCGGGGTTAAGTCGAGTGGAATTGACACCAATCAAACGCGCGATGAAAGCTTTTTTGCAAAAGAAACGAGTACACGTCGCTCACTTACCTGGTACATCGGTAGTAGTCCTCGAATCCGGAGTAGACGCACCTGACAGGCGTTCCACCGTTAAACGCGGAGAATACGTCATGATTAACACCTGAAATATAAATTTTATAATTAGAAAAATAAATGAACAAGGTCTGAGAAATTTCACGTTATGACGTGTAACGTAAGAGTATCGAGGTGTTGACTAGTTTAGTTATGTTAGGTTACGTTAGGTTTCTTTGAACTTCCACAATTATCAATAACCGTATTGAATTATATTAGAATCAACTCCTTAAAATTGCGAGACGAAGAGACGAAGGGAACCTGGGCCGGAATTAATTTGACCACTTCAATCTATCTCTCCGAAACCTTTTGTCCAAACAAAAAGGGTCATCATCTTAAATTACATTCATAACAAACCCTTATTCATTAAGAATAGGAATTTCAAGCACGAGTATGTCTTATAGTAAACTTCAATCTAAGAAAGGGTAAATAAAACTAAATATTTCCATAGAAAACCGGCTTAACTACGCTCATTCCAAAGTTGTAATATCTTAAATAGTATACTATCTTTAATCCGCGAGTTGCTTGGGTCTTCGAGATAACGTTTTTAAAGATAAATTGGACGGAAAAAAGAGGGGAGGGGGAAAGGACCAATTTGCCTAAACCCATCTCTGATTAGCGACTAGTAAGTAGTGTTAAGCTCGTTAAATTGGGACATTTATCCTTAGACTTATAGAGCTGCAATAAAAAAACACACACCTCGTTAAGAGCTGCGCGCAATTTAGACTGGTGGCATAAACACATGCCACGGTACAAATTAAATTATATTTTTTTTTTCTCGTTTGTATTAATATATTATGTCTATGGAATGTTTTGGTCCTTTTCTATAGACAACTTTGCTTGATTTAATGCTATGGATAAACAAAGATACGCCATACGCATCCGTAGTCAAATTAAGTTACAGAATGGAACGGAATAATGGTTAATTTGTTAAGGCAAAGAAAAATAAAACGGTCAAATTATTACGCCAATATTTTTCTTAGATGCCCATATATATATTTAAGAATGTTTTGTTGAAAAGAACAGATATCGTAGATAAATTATAATTTTTCATTTTTAAGTAAAACCGTGCTACGTTAAAAATAGAGCTAGGTTTTAAAATCCGACATCAAACGTTTAGGTAAAGATAAGAGGATGAACTTGTTCGGGTAAAGTTTTGCCAAAGGAAACTTAAAACCAGCTTTAAGCATGATGCAAGGAAGCTCATTTTATAATTATTATCAAACCCGGGATCAAAGGTTTTAGTTCATGCATATTTTATTGTTTATATCGAGGTTTATTTAAGCTGTTGTTACTACAGGCGTATATGGAGTAATACTATAATAGCAGAAGTGGATCATATTACAGCTCCCTAGAAGTACTGGACGATATAACATCGCCGTGCATCAGCATTGTCTCCTAGCACTGAAGAGAAAACGGTATATGCGAAACGCAGCGGCGAATTTGTGAACTAAACCAGAGGAATGATTTTGGCGCGAAAGAAATTTTTAATAAGCGGGCGAAGGAAACGGAAGTAAGTGGTACGCTGGTAGCCAATGAGGAAAGGTTTGAGAGAGAAGAGCGCGGAAGGAAACAAGTTGTTCCATACAAAGTGTTGGGTTCTGAATATAATAGTAGAAGTCCACTTTTTTTTAATAATTGGCGGTCTCTAGGTATTTTTTAAACGCTTGTGTTGAAAAGGAAATTAATATGAACTCAAATTATCAAAATAGCCCTCATCATGCTAGAATATTTTTCATGCATCCTTAATACAGCACTGAGCTTCCACCAAGTGTCCTCTGCTTCCACCGATTTAAAGGTTTTTAGCGGGGATAGTTGGACCGATTTATAACAAATTAAAGGTTGTGTTCGTCGACAAAGAAATTTGTTTTCCTTTTGTAAGTGTGACAAATTTTTTCAATGGTAGAACGTTTTCCGTTTGCGAAAGATGCTGGTCAACATTTTTCAGTTTTACAAAACGTTTTTTTAGTTGCTTACGGTTAAGTGCTTTTAATATCGCATAGATCGTGTTCAGAAGTGTCTTTCATTTGGGCATGCGACGATTGCAATTAGTTACATTGATCCTAACATAAGCCATTCTAAATAAAAATTACAACACGATAATAAGCTTCACACAAATCACGACACTGACGGCGGTCTGACAGCCATTATCATCAACCGGAACTTCCGTATGTTAACCTAACTCAAGATCCGGGTTAATGGGAAAACTATACTTGTAAAACTAAGCTACAGATGGCGGGCTTGGATGTCTTGGAAGAAAACGCTGTTTACAAAAGCACAACCTACGTCCAGTACTTATAGGGAGCTGTAATATGATTCACTTATGATAATAGCGCACACCTTATTTTGCCATATAACCTAACGCCATCAAATGTAAACAACTGAGAACTGACAATACGCGATACCGAACATACTCATTAACCAAGTAAAAGCGAGACACAATTACAAAAATTTTAAAATCATGGCTTTAAGATTCTAAATTTATTCACGAATTATCTTTCAAAATTGATCAGAGGTTAAAGTTCAACTGACCAGTTAATGCTGGGATGGTATTCCTGCGTCCATAGCGTCCATTGGGGTAAAACTGCTGTCCGGCAGAAATATGCAGAACGAAGCAAGCGAGAAATAACGCCAAGAGCCATCGTCCACAAACCATATCTTTCTTACAGTCCATCACTCTGGTTATTCTGCGAGAAGGAAACAGTTAAACGCTTAATTAATTAAACTAATTAAGACGTAGTACACACTAGGTCTATGACTGATAGAGATAGAGAGAGTAGACCAGCTAGCAAACAATCATTATTAGGTTTCTCAGGTTTGAGTTTGTCTCAAAAAAGAAAAGGAAGTTTTCTTTTATTGACGTCCAGTTCGGACCGTGTCTTTGCTAACAAGGAGCGTATAAGGACCCTCAAAAAAAGGTTACAAATTAAAGTCCATTATTTGAAGTAAATTATTAAATTTTTGGGTAATGTTTTAGGGGTTATATTCATTTGCTGTTAGTATACTGTAATATGTTTGCGTTCATAAAGTGTTTTAAAGTTTCTATTTAACTTCACTCGTTAAGATTTCCAATCTAACGTTTATACTTCAATTTATGAACTTCGGATAGTAAAGTCAATCCCATAGAAAGTACAGTGATTCGGACTTTTCGGTTCTTCGTTGACCGTGATCGTTGGAGCGAAGATTTCGTCGCCAAAAAAAGAGAAGCGTTCACTCGAAGCTCTAATCACTAAAACTTCTTCTCATCTTAATCGTAAAACAATGTCACCTGACACTACCTCTAAAGGGTAGAAAGACCCTTCAATTACACTTCTCCTAATCCCAGGTGACATTCAAAACTATAAAACTGAGCTAGGAAACAGTTTTCCATAATAGAAAATGCGGGAAAATAACTTCTAGAGTCGTTTGGGTGGGAAGTCCAAATAAAGGGGCTCGACACTTGGACTCTAATACGGATTTTTAATTTAAGTTATAAATTTCACAATAGAGTAGTGTCGGTAGAGAGGGGAGTAGACGGTGTATCCCTCCCTCTAGGCGCGCTTTTGTAAGAGGGGATACTGTACGCGCCTGGTAGGGGGGATGACACTGAGCTAAGGGATAGAAGGGTATGACGTTTGCATACGTAGAACTGACATTACTCTATAACTTTCAGGTATTAAGCCTAAATTGAAGCTGAAATTTGAAAAAAAAAAAAAAAAAACACGTGTGTAATGTTTCTCAAACTCTCTTATTATAAACTTTGGCAACCTCACATGTGACCCAAAACAAAAAGAAAGTTATTTCTTTCTATATGTCCGAGTGTTACTTAAAGAGTGTCTTACCCCTCGTGACTAATTTTTGATCAAAAATTGAAGAAATGAGCGCGTGCAGTTTACACGAGGGAAACTATAAAAAGTATTGGATTGGATATTACAAATTCATAATACCTCCCCTTACCCTCCTACTCTTTATTAACGCGTGGGTTAAAAATTCAAATAAAAGGAAACCGATTTGTAAGTACACGGGATTTCTAAGAAAAATAAACATTCGCAAATATTTCCACTCAATAACTCTGGAAACGAAAAGGTATATAGAAAGAGATGCCACCACCGAGAAACATTACATATTTCACTCCCAAGAGTGCCATGCCATGCCCGAAGCGATACTCGCAACTTAAAATGCGATTTAAAATCCATCGGAAAAATTTTCGTCTCACTTTGAATAATCCGTAAAAGTCGCGTAAAGGGGGTAACAGGTAGGCCCACGTTCCCATTAAAGTGCAACTGGAACCACTGCCAATGAATGATAGTAATCTAGAACCTGGCTTCTTTGTTTTAAAACAAAACTAAAGACGCTTTGCTCTCGTATGTATATAAACATTAGGCAACCCTTTGTTGTTTCGTTTTGTGCTTTCCAGGGATGCGGATGTACCAGTATACCATTTTAGCATCTTAGAAAGATTGAAACAACAATCCGGAGTGATTTCCTTACAATTTTTACGTCGAGTTTTCTTAACTTTAAAGTCAAGCTTTAAACTGGGACAAGTTTGGTAGGTTTGGCGTTTTGTACAGCAAAAAAATCCAAGAGATACTGACTGACGCACTCTATCCTTGTCTACCTTACTTAGGGTAAACTCTAAGCCTTAAGGTTAACCAGCAGTTTTTAAATCATTAAACCGAAGTGCCTAACGTTCTAAGAAACTATATAGGGTAGTAAAGTAGAGAAGGTGAGTGCATGCAGAAGTCTGTTATTGAAATAAAACCACACGTAATATAGGAGCGGAGGTGGTGGGTAAAAGAGAACATTGTGAAATATGGAAAACTAAAACGTACCGCAGCCCCCCAAGGAATGAGCCACCGCGTACACCGATAGTAAGATGAGTTAAAGGCGTTCTACCGTTAAGAGTGTTCCCAACAACCCATTCTCCCCCAACACTCCTGAGAAAATATGAAATAAAAAAAAATATATATATAAAGAAGCTACAAACACACGCGCTGGCAACCTTCTATGTATGAAATCCTTAAGAGAATCGAGTACCTTATGTTTATCTTTAGTAATTGGAGCGAAAGGGGGGAACCGCACCTAGAATGGAGTCAAACTCCACGAGATTTAGTCATCCTAAGATTTCTCCGAGTCATTCCGCAAAGGAATTAAAAGAAAGGTAAGTTAGGAGTTACCTTTCCTAAGACACCTGGACGCGGGACAAGAGGGTTTTCTTGGGTAAATAGAGTCCCTAAATGATAGGAGAAGCAATTGTAGTTCGTTAGTTAGTTTGGGGAAAGGGTGCACGCTCGCGCTAATTATTATAATTTATTCGTTTCAATTTGAATTTTACGATATTTCTCATAATATTTGCGTGTGTATTTATCAATGTTTTTAATAAACAATTATATTATATTATACGCGTGGGAAAGTTAAATGTATATAAATAAACATTGTATTCCAAAACAACTCATTTAAATTGATGATAAAAATGTAGCTTTTACATTATTATTTATTTAATTAATTAATTAGGAATATTTTAAAATTTAAAGTTAATTTAATGTTTTAATAAACAATTATATTATAAGCGTGGGAAAGCTAAATATGATATAATAATCTTATATTCCAAATCAATTTAAATTGATAAAAATGGAGATTCAATATATTATTTAATTGATTACGAATATTTTAAAATTTAAAGTTAATTTACGTTATTTTTCGTATTTCTATTAAAATATTTTAAAACTTTTGATCAAAAATGAATTATTAAAAAATTTAATCTAAATGACAAATATGATTTATGCAATTTTCTATTTTATATTATTATTTAATTAGATAGTCGATCTATTATATCAAATATTTTCTTTGCATTACGATCTAATCAGGTCCGTTATTAGTGGAATAAAAAAGAAGAAAGAAAAATTAATTAGCTCAAAACCTATACAGTATAACAAGATCGGGGAAGTAACCATGGGAATATTTTTTTTTCTCCCGCCAAATAAAAGGCGCGCTATATGAAAGATATTCAAGTGTTTTGCCATTTCCATTTTGAATAAATTTTGAAGTTTTCCCGCCTAAAATCTACATACAACCATTATTTTCAAGAAAAAAAAATCGAAGATAGGTGAACTATTTTTACGCGCAAAGAACCCAAAAATTCGATTTCATATTTTTTTATTTCACAGAAATCTTTATCTATAAAATATTAATTTCGATATAAAGGAAATGTTGGTTATGCACAGAAAATTAAAACTAGGATTTCTTTTTAATAAATAACTAAAGTTAATTTAATTAGGCTTAAAATCCTTTGGGGATATTAAATATTTAAGCAAAAAAAGTTTGTTAAAAGCTAAGTTAAAAATAAAAGCTGTTTTAAGTGGTTTATTCCAAACAAGTAAACCTAAGTAAACGAAAAACTGCATTAAACATCGTATGAAAAAGACATTTTAATTTAGAGACAAATATAATTTAAATATTTGATTATCTAAAAATCTAATTTAACTTTTTTCCCCTTACGAAAAACTCGACTAACTTCATAAGATTTTAAATTTATAGGCTAATAAAAAATGCAAAAAATAATTACAATATAAAAAATATTGTCAGTAAGAGCAGAAAATATTTATGACAATTCCAGGAAAGAAAATGAGTTTTTTCTTTAACTTTAAATACTGTATTTGGAAAATAAGGAGACCCCCGTGAGACTCATAAGTCAGATAGAAGGTTTTACGAGTTGCTTATTTAAAGATATCTTTAGTCCCGCAAAATGTATCGTGCAACCTGTAACGACATGAATTTCAACATTTCCCCATGAATAACCTGAATTAAACCCTAGTGTAAGAAGTTTACAAAACATAACCAACTGAATCTAGTTCACGTAGATGTGGAGAAACTGGACCGTCAAAAATTACGTAACAGTATGTAGATTCAATCAACGTGTATGCAATATTCTTGGTTGAATTAAATAAATTGTGTTTGAATAAATACTGAAGATACATTAGTAATTCCGCTACCTCTCTATATATACAGTCTTTTTCTCTTAAGTCTACCATAAAATAAGGGGATGTTCTTGAGTCGAAAATGTATAACTTTGAAAACAGTGGCCCGTTCGGCAAATGTCATAAAGGTTATATTTTCGATTCAAAATTGATTTCCCAAAGAACATCCCCCTTAATATACGGCAGACTTATCAAAACAACCCTTACTTTTTTCACTACCGCAATTGAAGTTTCCCTGCCGTGCAATTATAACGGGATGGGAGTAAATATATTTTAAAATAAAATAAATAACATCGCGTGCCAGGAAATTCTTTGTTGTTTGTTTTTCTCTTTTTCATCAAAGTCATAAATTCCTGGAAAAACCCGAGTCTTAATATCCGACACATAATCTTACATTTCAAAGATTTTCAAGTACCTTATACAAAAATAAGTCGTTATTTTTAAGGAATAAACAGTGTTAAAGGGTTAAAATGGAAATACGTGATAAATAACCCATCCTCATTTGACAAGATAATTTAGGGAACAAATTTCGTTATTCTCCAAAAATTCTAACATTACTTAAGAGTTAAAAGGGTAATCATATTTCATTTTAAATTCCATAGAATTAAAACCACTTTGTTAGGCACCTCTTTAAAAATGTTCTAAATTAATAGTAATTAGTAAAGCCAATCAAAAGTATCTCCTTTTTTCTATTATAAGAAGGGGAAAAGACCAGTTTTCTCTAATTAAACTTTCGGAATTTAAAGGTCGAAACGACAATCCCCACCCTCTTTTTTTAAACAAATGTTCTATAATTTAAACTTAAATCGACTTTTCTTTAACAAATTCCTTATAAATTTTAAAACATCTTCTTTCTAACAATTATACGTTCAATTCTCCTTCCGAATTGAAGCCAATAAATAAATAAGCAGGGAGTAGAAAAATCTGTTGACCTTATTTCTGCCTCTATAACTATATACAGGGTGTTTTTGAAAAGTCCATCACAAATTAAGGAGCGTGTTTATTGGACCAAACTGAGTGAAACGTATCAAAGAACATGGGGTCTACAACATTTAGTTTCGGAGATATGGCCCCCCAAACATTTGCCCCAAAAACGAGAAAATATCCCAAAATGTGGAGTAAGGGTTATTACCATTACCCAACTTGTTTCGAAGTCATAGACAATTTCAATAGCCTTGAATTTGAGAAACACTACTGTAACTTTAGATAGCAGAAGGGTATAAATGGGTAGAAGTACGCGTACGGCGGTAATGTAAAGCTAATACCAAGTGTCATAGTGTTTTAAGATTTCTCAGCACCCAGTAAAATGGTTGCGATTGAAGGTTGTGTTTGTTCATTACGTTAGTGTTTGATGTGTCACAGAGAAAACGCCATGATACGATCCCAATGTAAATGTATTCTTTATTAGTTCTTCATTCTTAATCTGTAACAAATAACTACTACGAGAATTGTTCAAAGTGTTCACCACCCGCGTTAAGGCAAACTTGAACACGCCTTACAAACGATTCCCTAGCACCTTGCAAAATGCCTGGAGTATCGCGAATAGTTTGACAGGCATTAACGATTCGTCGACGAAGCTCGTCCACATCAGGTACTTCACTCTGATAAACTATGTCCTTCAAGTGGCCCCAAAGGAAGAAATGGCTCGGGTTAAGGTCGGGTGATCGAGCAGGTCATTCCACGGGTCCACCTCGACCTATCCACCGAAAAGGGAACGTCGCGTTAAGGTGAGCTCGGACAGCGAGACTGAAATGTGGTGGTGCACCGTCATGCATGAACCACATTCTGCGCACCAAACCTAAGGGCACGTCGTCAAGTAATTCCGGTAAAACGTCTTGTAAGAATTGTAGGTACGCCTCACCGTTTAACCTGGGCTGTAGAAAATACGGTCCAATTAAATTTTCACCTACAATACCGCACCACACGTTTAAACTAAATTGTACTTGGTGAGATTTAACGAACGTTGCGTGAGGGTTTCTTGGGGACCATTGATGCTTATTATGCAGGTTAATAATACCATCTCGCGAAAAGATAGCTTCGTCTGTGACTAACAGACTACGCGGGAAAACAATGGCGTTTATCTGAGGCTGAAACCACTGGCAAAACGCCATGCGTCGTGGGTAGACCGCGGGATTCAAACCTTGAACCTTTTGAAAATGGTAAGGATGAAACTGGTGACTTTTGAGGATTTTCCACACGAGCACGTGACCAAAGCCTAATCGCTTACCCACCTGGCGGGTACTTGCTGCTGGTTCGTCCTCGAAAATAGTAAGGACTTCGTCTTCTACGGCCTCTGGGACTTCTTGCTCTCTAGGTTGAGGTCCAGCCGGTTGGATTCATCCGTCCTGTCGTAAACGTCTGTCCACAGCCTCGAACGTCAGTCGGTTTGGTAAGCGTCTTTGCGGAAATCTTTCCTGATAAAAACGTACAGCTGCAGCAGCATTCCCCTCGGCTCGTCCATACATTAGGTTCATATCCGCATGTTCGGCCCAGGTTAAACGGTGAGGCGTACCTACAATTCTTACAAGACGTTTTACCGGAATTACTTGACGACGTGCCCTTAGGTTTAGTACGCAGAATGTGGTTCATGCATGACGGTGCACCACCACATTTCAGTCTCGCTGTCAGGGCTCACCTTAACGCGACGTTCCCTTTTCGGTGGATAGGTCGAGGTGGACCCGTGGAATGACCTGCTCGATCACCCGACCTTAACCCGTGCGAATTCTTCCTTTGGGGCCACTTGAAGGACATAGTTTATCAGAGTGAAGTACCTGATGTGGAAGAGCTTCGTCGACGAATCGTTAATGCCTGTCAAACTATTGGCGATACTCCAGGCATTTTGCAACGTGTTAGGGAATCGTTTGTAAGGCGTGTTCAAGTTTGCCTTAACGCGGGTGGTGAACACTTTGAACAATTCTTGTAGTAGTTATTTGTTACAGATTAAGAATTAAGAACCAATAAAAAGTACATTTACATTGGGATCGTATCATGGCGTTTTCTCTGTGACACATCAAACACTAACGTAATGAACAAAACACAACCTTCAATCGCAACCATTTTACTGGGTGCTGAGAAATCTTAAAACACTATGACACTTGGTATTAGCTTTACATTACCGCCGTACGCGTACTTCTACCCATTTATACCCTTCTGCTATCTAAAGTTACAGTAGTGTTTCTCAAATTCAAGGCTATTGAAATTGTCTATGACTTCGAAACAAGTTGGGTAATGGTAATAACCCTTACTCCACATTTTGGGATATTTTCTCGTTTTTGGGGCAAATGTTTGGGGGGCCATATCTCCGAAACTAAATGTTGTAGACCCCATGTTCTTTGATACGTTTCACTCAGTTTGGTCCAATAAACACGCTCCTTAATTTGTGATGGACTTTTCAAAAACACCCTGTATACATTACCTCTAAATGGGTGAACAAAATATATTTCCAGTTGTTTCAAAAATTTAAATTAAAACATTGTTTGAAACTTTAATCCTTGTAATTTAGGGAAGGCGAAAACTAAATTACTGATTGAAATGGACCCCAATTCATTAGAAATATACATATACACCCAAATTGAATTATAATCTAAACAAATATAAAATCTAGACATATTTCCCACGGTAAAATTTATTAATTTAGTTCCATTCACGAATTTTAAAATCGGACAATTTTCCGTTTCGCTTGTCTCAAAATATAAAGGCTTATTTTACTGCATACCCTTTTGTATTTGGGAATATTAACTAATTGATAAATTAAAAATTCAACGGAAATCTTTAATCCCTTCTGTGAGAAAACGGCAACAAGGTTTCGAGTTGCAAACAAATTAATTATACAAAGTTACTGTTACAAACGCGCATTCATACTTGATAAACGTGCAACGGAATACATTTAAAGCCTAAATTAATTGCGGAGACTGATTTATAGACTTAATTTAATACTTAAAATATATTATTTTAATTAGTTATTTAATTAAACACTTAGAAAAACGTGCTTATAAAAATTAAAAATAGATATTTAAATAATTATACCCTAAGAAAATTCCTAAATAAAACTTATTAACTTAAAATTAATCCCGTTAAAATTAATTCAAGGCTGTTTAGACAATTATACCCTAATAAAATTCCCCAAAATGTTTTATTAAATTAAAATTAATTCAAGGCCATTTAATTAAGGAAATTAATAAAAAAAGCAAATTTAAAATTAATTCCCATTAACTTCAAACTACTTAGAGAAGACCCATAAGCATAACAATCAGATTAAGATTAATTTTTTACCTGAAATTTCTTCAAGTATATTTGAAAAACGTCGAAAAGTTTCGGGGATCTAAATTTACGCGTCTATCCACCTGTTGCTCGGCTATACTAATCAAAATTTCTGTCTTTCCTCTCAAAAAAATTTCCGGAATCTTAGTTTTTGAATATAAAACCGAAAGAGATAAAAATACTTTTCCTAAATGGGATATTGGATAAAACTTTTTATTTTTTTTCTTAAAATGAAGGAGGTGATTCTTGCAAAGCTTTTCTGCAAATTTTCTCGCCGCTAAATAGAAGTTCGGAGGAAGTTGTGAAGGAAGTTAGTTTGAGAAGCTGCTCTTTTATAGTCCCCACCACGATAACCGATAGGGAAAAGATCCCAACAGCACGCGCAATCGTTCGCGCCTTCAACCCCACGCGCCAAATGTTTCTCGACTTCCTATTGGTCGGTTGCTTCAATCTTACATTACACGAAACTGCAAAATTATACCGTATTGGTTGGTGCGAGAAATAACATTTGATTTAATGGTGGGCTCATATTTCACTATACCGTCTTAATTTTTGGAAGAATATCGTACCCGTGGGGGTCTTATTTGGTTAGCGTGGGAAAAAGAGTAAACTTCACACAATGCCATTGTCAAATTTATACGCGATGCATAAATTATAAATTCTGGATTAGAATATTACGAAAGTAAGATTGTAATAATTTTTCAAAATGGATGTGGGAGGTACTGTACCTTTAGTTTTCGTAATAAAATCATTTATATAAGATGTCAAAAACACTATTCAATATTTTTTTTAGAAAATTATATATCCCCGACTGCAGGTCTCTACACATTTCACAATCAAATTTCCTTTACGGTTCATCATTTTTTAAAAGAGAGCCAGAATCCAGGGGCAAAGCTCCCCATGCATTTTCAACCAGCCCCTGTAGAAATGTTTAACCCGCAACACACCGCTGTCAACGGAAAATCTACCTTACAGGGGAACAGATTTTTTTTTTTCTAAAATACTTTTAATATTTCTTAAGGCTCTAGATTACCACAATTTACATCAAAACATTTAATTTTTCAAAATGGATGTAGGAAGTACCTTTGGCTTCGAAATAAAATCATTTATATTCGATAAAATAAAATCTAAAATTATTCATTATTTCCTCAAAAAATTATATTCCCGACTGCGGGTTTCTACACATTTCACAATGAAGTTGCATTTATTATTCATCGGTTTGGAAATCAAAATATATAATTTTTACAAAATAAAAAGTTCAAAAATGAGAAGCCAGGTTACAGGGGCAAAGCTCCCCATGTATTTTCAACCAGCCCCTGTAGAAATATTTACCTGCAACACACCGCTGTCAAAGGAAAAAAAACTACCTAATATTTTTTTCTAAAATACTTCTAATATTTTTAAGGGCCTAGATTACCCTAATTTACATCAAATCATATTTAATAAATGATCCAATTACGTTATTACGAGTAATAAAATTTCCCTGGCCTAGTTTTGAGCCGCGATTCGTGTCCTGGGGCATAAATCCCAACTTCCCATTCAATTACGCTTTTAAGTTGTCTAATATTCTCTCGAATAACAAAATAAGAATCTAAGAAATGGATTTTTGGAATCCATCGCGAAGATTAGGGAGGTAATCTCAAACGTTATATGCGAACCCTCAGCCCTATGACTTTGGCGCCATTAATAGTAAATCCGCATGAAAACACTCTATTCCTTTTCTTTTAAGGGCTTGGATTGATTTAGAAAGTGTTTTAAACGGAAAAAGCAGACGAATTTCGAAAGACTCGGTTAACTAAAGAATTCATTTAAATAATTTTTCAACTTGATTTAAAGGAGGAGTGAATCAAAAACCAAGAGGGAGGAAAATACAACTCTATAGAAGGAATTGGCCTGGAGAATTCAATCTTTTCAACCATCCTTTAAAATATGATCCGGGATTATCCCAAAGCAGAGGCGTGAGAAAAAAACACGAGAAAAAATTCCTTCAGCCATAAAAGGTCAATACGAAGAAGAGAGAGTGAGAGAGACTCGCGTCTAAGACTTCCTATCCCATGATTTCTATTCCGTGAGAATGGTACGGAACCATTAGCCACTCTAGAAATATGTCCCTTTTCATAGACTCAACCCCGTTGAAGATTGTCATGGAAATGTTCCCGGAAAAAACAGTTTTGCCTACGTCTAAGACGCGCCGCTCTTTGTCTTACAACAACGCACCGAATGGGAAGAAAATAACATAAACGCGAAAAGAAAACTTCCTGACAGATTTGGATATGATAAAAACAAAAGGGTGGACAGTTATACTGGTACATATAAATCTTTGGGTACATTGTGACGTTGGACACAAAAAACCGTTCCCCCTTGTTGTTGGTGGTGGTTTAATAAAATCCCATTACGTTATTAACATTTCCAAGCCTTAATTACAAACAAACATTAGTAATTAGTTGGAAAAAACCGGAGGCGCCGCGCGTACGCCTTATGTCTATTTTTAGTTTACTTTTGTGTGTAAGAAGGGGCCGAGTTTCCTTGTCAACAGTCAAGTTAGAAAGATAAAAACCCCAGTGGGAGAAAAGCCTAATTCGCGTTACGTTTCTAGCAACCGATGAGAGGTTTATCAAATGCAAATAATATTACTACTTTTTGAAAATATATCACGTCATCTGTTCCGGGTTTGTATAATTTATAGGTGTTGGGTTTGATGAGATCAAAGGTGAAAAGGTTATATATGCCCAGAGTGCCTCTTTTCAGGATTCAGACGGGGTTGTAAAGATTTTCGGGTCATATTTTAAACTATACCTTACATCAAGAAGTGATATCTAGTTTATTAGGGAGAAGGTATAAGATGCTTAAGTATTGGCGCGCCATAGTCCCAGTCTCCCTTTCAAAATACAAGGGGGGACGTAAAAGTAGGCCGGGCTATTTCGCCTCTCCTCAGTCGGAAAATACGTAATTTTCGTCATTCGCGTCGCGCTGACGCGAGTTTTCAAGAACCAATGAGATGCTGGTTGTAATTTAGAGGGTGGGAATTAACTCCGGACCTACGTTTGGACTGGAGATAAAGCTGGAAATGTGGCGAATTTATACCTTCTCCCTAATAAACTAGATATCACTTCTTGCTTACATCTTATCATACTGAAAGGAGTTTGATACAAGAGGGCTTAAAACTAAGACGACAAGTAGCAAACTCACATCTTAACAAAAATAAATAGTGTTACAACCTATTTCAGAAACGTCTTTGAGATAAGTTAAGACTATCTTTCTAATCTTTTCATATATAAAATTTTGTTTGACATGTATTTAAAGTTCGTATTCAAATTAAGGTCAGTAGCAAATTTTTCACAAGAAATATTTTCATTGATTAAATTTTCTATTGGGTTATTTTGGGACTAGATCTTATTCTGCGACTTTAAATAACTAATTGGATTTGCTTACTCGAAATTAAAATTTCATAAGTCTTTCAAAGAGGGTAACAAAATTTAAGTTAAAGATAAACTGTGTAAGGAACAAGAAGGTATAAGTATTTTATCAATAAATATTTGATAGAACTTTCCAATATTGTAGGAAATAAGTTCAAACAAGAGACTCAGTAAGGTCTGCCTAGTACACAGTTATAGTTGGCCTAAAGGTATCTTCTATCAAATCAAATAATAAGCTAGACAACTCAGCAGAAAACTGTTGACTTTGTGATATGGTATGAGTTAAACTCATAAAGGGTTTAGTTAACACTATATGTAAGCAAATTGATTTGTATGGAACACAAAGAAATAAAGGACACAATGATGTGAAATTAATTAAAATTTATTTCACAGGAAATTTTTAATACAAAAATTATTTTTTTTTATCAATAATAATCATCATCCTCTTCCTCTATTTCTTCATTTTCCATAGCTAAACCAATTAAATAAATTTAAATACCCAAGTAACTGAATAAAACTAGCAATAATACTACCTTGCACAGCCCCTATCTTATCAAATGTTAGGTCAAGGTTATGAATTGTAGTTTTCTGTACCCAAATTCAATAATTAATGTTGGAAAGACAGCACATTTTAGCTAATCATTAAAGTACTCACAGGCTCAGTCATCCTTTTCTCATCTTGAGACTTTTTTGCCTGATCTTTTTCTCTCAGTTCAGCTTTTAATGACAGTTCTTCAACCTATAATGACAAATTAATTGGGATTAATACAATTAGTTTCTCATGACAGCAATATAATATACACACACAACAACTTTAAAATATGATAATAATGTACTTAAAAGTTCAATATAAAACCATTATTTATTTATAAATGTACTACTTAAAGCTTTTTTAAGACTCAAGAAACACGTGGCTCCGAATAAAATCATTTAAATTTCGTGGAAAGAAAACCAACTCGTTAAGCCTTGGCTATAACGAAGGAATTGCAAAATTAAATTACCTTAAGTCTATTAAGTTGATCTTGAAACTTTTCAATCACTTGCTTAATAGCTTTTTCTTCGTCTTTAAGATAACGCATTTCTTTTAAAGCTGCCATATCTAATTACTTTTAAATTAAAACTTAATTACAAATTACTCCGAGCCCAACTTCGAGCCAAAATGAAAATGACACTTCGTGAGCAGGGCCGGAAATAAGTACAGGACACTGGACATTTTCCAATAAAATTTTAAAATGTCCCATAACTTTTCTAAAAACTAAGGGGGTCACTGGACATTTTGACCAATAAATCTTCCGTAGTTTTGATGGTTTGACTATGAAGATGCGACACTATTTTTGCACAATCCAGTGGACAATGTCCTATAATTTTTCCAGTCAAAGGGGGCGTCACTGGACTCATGTCCTATACGAATTTTTCCTTATTTCCGGCCCTGTCGGTGAGTCAGCTTACCGTTGCTCAATGATTGGTCGATCAGCATCACGTGATACGCAATTCCTATAAAAAAAACGAACAATTTCAAATTATTTTCTTAATAAATTAATAAAATTATTTTAAATTTTTATTTTGCTTTTCTTAAAAAAAGAACGAGAATTATTCAAATATTTGTAAGAACAACCAAATGGAAGTATATAGGACTTCTTTCCCCTATATAATTATGGGAAATTAAAATTTCCATGTTTTTTTTTAATTATTATTATTATAAAATCACTTTTCTAATAAATGGCACACGCTTTAATGATATTATAATATAGTTTAAAGAAAAAAATTGTTGCATTTAGTATGAAAAAAAAAAAAAATAATAATAATAATAAATGTTAGTGGTAAAAATGTTTATCACCATAAAAGAATTGAATGAAGTGAAACATTTCACAAAAATAGGTTTATAATTACTTAATTAACTCTACAACATGACTCTCGTGCTAAAACTAAAACTAAAACTAATTAATATTTTTTTTTCTCTCTCGTTCTATGGGGTGTGGGGGAATTATCTAAAATCCAATTTCAATTTGGATAATTAGACAAATAATTTTTTTTTTTTTAAAGAATGCCATTAATTAAGGCACCAATTTTTTTTAAGTTTCTTGAAGTTTTTTCTTTTCTTTTGAAAATTACATTTTTTTTTTCTTAATAAGAGTCTAAATGAAATATTTTTTGTTTTATAACGATGTTTGGCTAAGCTATGACACGGATACAGATCTTACAAAAAAAAAATACTACATTTTCATATTAATAAAAAATACAATGCGATTATTGCTTATAAAATACAGCGGCAGACCCCCGAGGAACACAAAAAAAACTATGCATAAATATGAAGCAAAGATGAATTGAATATAGTACACTAATTTGTAATTTGTGTACTTATTAATTTGATTCTTAATTAATTATAAATGGTAAATTAATTAAAAGAAATGATTCTACGGTACTTTAATAAATGTTTATAAAAAAACGGAAAGCTATTCTTATTCTATATTTTAAAGAATGTAAAAAAAAAAGATCCCAAACATTTGACTAGACTATAGTATAGAAGGGAAAGGAAAATTAGCCTAGTTTGTAAAAATTAATTAATTGAGTTAATGACCCTGTTGAGAATGTTCATCAATTAATTTTTAACTACTCATTTATTTAATGTAAATTCATTTTTTTTTATAAAAACATATTACGCAAACCAATAAAATATTTTCCTTTTCTTTACTTTATAGTTGATGTCATGTTTTTGGGAAGATTTTTTTTTTTATTTTTATTTCTTTTAAATTGTAAAAAGGTTGTTTTTTTTTTTTTTTTTCTAGAAGAGAGGAAGGGGCCTATTGTTTTTTTAGGACCCAGACATTTTAAATAGCTGCTTTTAGTTTCACATGATAGAACATTTTTCCTGAGAGTTACTGGCATCTCCCTTTAATGAAGAAAAAAAAATAAACACAAATTAATTAATTAATAAATAAATAAAAACACAATTAAATTAATTAATTAATTAATTAATAGAAACCCAATTAAATCAATTAATTAATAGAAACCCAATTAAATTAATTAATTAATTAATAGAAACTCAATTAAATTAATTAATTAATTAATAGAAACCCAATTAAATTAATTAATTAATTAATTAATAGAAACCCAATTAAATTAATTAATTAATTAATTAATAGAAACCCAATTAAATTAATTAATTAATAGAAACCCAATTAAATTAATTAATTAATTAATAGAAACCCAATTAAATTAATTAATTAATTAATAGAAACCCAATTAAATTAATTAATTAATAGAAACCCAATTAAATTAATTAATAGAAACCCAATTAAATTAATTAATAGAAACCCAATTAAATTAATTAATTAATTAATAAAAACCCAATTAAATTAATTAATTAATTAATAAAAACCCAATTAAATTAATTAATTAATTCATAAATAAAAACCCAATTAAATTAATTAATTCATAAATAAAACCCAATTAAATTAATTAATTCATAAATAAAAACCCAATTAAATTAATTAATAAAAACCCAATTAAATTAATTAATTAATAAAAACCCAATTAAATTAATTAATAAAAACCCAATTAAATTAATTAATTAATAAAAACCCAATTAAATTAATTAATTAATAAAAACCCAATTAAATTAATTAATTAATAAAAACCCAATTAAATTAATTAATTAATAAAAACCCAATTAAATTAATTCATAAATAAAAACCCAATTAAATTAATTCATAAATAAAAACGCAATTAAATTAAATTAATTAATAAAAACGCAATTAAATTAATTAATTAATAAAAACGCAATTAAATTAAATTAATTAATAAAAACGCAATTAAATTAATTAATTAATAAAAACGCAATTAAATTAATTAATTAATTAATTAATAAAAACACAATTAATCCCTTACCATTTGATGATAAACATCTTCACGCTCATCAGCACTATAAAATCCAGATTCTCTTGATCTTTCAGCTAAATTGCTTGACATAGTCTTGGTGGTTTCCCTAATTGCCACTTCCTGTAACAAGATAAGATAAGATAAGGAGTTTGATTAAATCCACAATAAAAAGGTGTGAACTTGGGTTTCTAATTTCTTACTTCTCCATCACCATTAAGGAGTTTAGTGACCATTGAATCAGAAATGACCCAACCCTGTTTCATGACCAGATCAGTAGGAGGATTATGAGTGACGTTAGAATCAGAACCCCAAATTGTGACGAATGAATCTGGTTTTATAACCACACTCCGATGAAACTTAAAGTTAGTTTCCTGATCACCGGCTTGTCTGTGTAATTGCCAGCCTCCAATTGAGATATCCTGTCAAAATTAGCTTAATTAGTTTGTAATTAAGAAGGTTATTGAGGGTTACCTTTGATCCTTTGTTATGGAGACGAACAAATTTCCCATCAGGGCAATGTTCACTTATCTCAACATCTCCTTTAGCAGAAGCAAGAACTTGTCTATCACTGCTACTCTTTTTTTCAGATTCCATAACAATAGTTCTCTTGCGTTTTACTCCACGGACTGGAGTTCTTCTGATTGGGGTGATTCTACGTTGAGAACTGTCTTCTTCAGCCGGAGATGTAGCGGATGGAGTGATATTCAATCTGTAATTGAACACAAAGGTTATTTTTATTTTATTTAAGTCCAGATGTTCAAAGCCAGCCATACCTGGATTCTTCAGACTCCAGAAGTTTTCTGTAAGCGGCAATTTCCAGATCCAAAGCAATTTTTATATCCAACAAGTTATGATATTCGACCAGTTGTTGGTCTAATCTTTCCCTTAGTTTTCTAATGTCCTCTTCTTTTTCTTGCATCGCTGTTAAATGCCAGTCTCTTTCTTGTTCAATCATTCTTTCCAAATCTTTCACTCGGCTTAGAAGGGAATTGTTTTGAGACTCCAAATCGGCTAATTTGGAGGCCAAAGATTCAGCTCTACTACGGTATGTTCTAATCTCTTCTTGCCAAGTGGAAGACAAGTTGGACCTTTGTTGTAATTGAGCTTCTAAATCCGCCAACTAAAGGAAGAAATTGTTTTTAAAGTACTGTGAAGAATTAAACTGGATAAAAAACAGGGTTCGTACGAAATTTTTACTTTCAAAATCCCTGACTTTTCCCGGTTATCCCTGACCAAATTTCGGCAATATCCCTGACCATTTTAAGGGGTTTACCAGAGCCCACTTCATCACACCTGTCTTATATTTAGTATTGGTCGAAGCATGGTTTGATATACCAAACGAAATCCCTGACATATCCCTGACTTTTGCTCCTATTTTCCATATCCCTGACTTATCCAGGTTATCCAGGTTCCGTACAAACCCTGAAAAAGCTTTTTTCTTACCTTGGCGTCATAGAGCACTTCAATTTCATCCCTGTTGATCTTCATTTGCGTTTCATATTGATCCCTGATATCTCTGAGAGTGTCTGCTAACTTCTGTTCATACTGATCCTTAAGTCTGTTGTCAATTTCAGAAATCTCCGTCTGTTTAATCATTCTAGTTTCTGATAGTTGCTAAGATAAAATTAAACCAATGGGTTAAGGCTTTCAATTGTAAAACACTTCTCGATAATAGAGTGCTGTCAGAAGCGCACCCATGCTGTTTTCCCATAAAGAAAAAAACGGTAACTGTCATGGCCGCCCATTGCTAAAGGCAGACTCGTGACGTTTAACCTTGGATCTGACGTCACAACTGACAACACTCTATAGAGTGCTGTCAGAAGCGCCTGTGTGACGTCACCCATGCTGTTTTCCCATAAAGAAAAAACGGTAACTGTCATGGCCGCCCATTGCTAAAGGCAGACTCATGACGTTTAACCTTGGATCTGACGTCACAACTGACAGCTATCTTTAGACATACCTTTTCATGGACGTTTTCTTTGAAAGCCAATTCTTCTTTCATACTTTGGAGACGATTTTCCAAATCAACTCTCCTTAATGTCTCATCCTCCAGCTGGGCTTTAGCCACCGATAGCTGTTTGGCCAATTTATCTCTTTCCAATGACAACTCTTGAACTTCATCTTCCAATCTTTTCCTATCTTGGACAGCTTGATTAAACCTGGAAGTCAGGTCATTGTTGTGGGTTTCTAAGGAGACCATTCTCTTCTCATAAGTAGAGCAATCCTTCTCTTTCTTGTTGTATTTTGCCTGGAGTTCATCAGCTTGACTTTTCCATTTACCAGCTTCAATTTGCATCTTGGCTTTTTCTTTAGCGGTATCATCCAAAAGTTTTCTAGCATCTGAAAGCTCTTGTTCATACATAGTTTTGATATTTGTGACCTCTCGCGTGATGGTCTCTTGGGTGGTTTGCACCTGGACTGTAAGCCTGCTATTTTCATTTTCCAAGTGACGTACTCTGTCTATGTAAGTAGCTAGCCGATCATTCAAGTTTTGAAGCTCGAGTTTTTCTTGTAAACGGCTAATTCTGGTGGGACTTAATGGGGAACTCGATCGTCCAGAGGACGTAGACCTATCCTTGCCGGCCGCCGATGACGGACCCTGTTGTTGGGGTGTTTGAACAGAGGAGGTACTTGCCTGACCTACTTGACTGGCGCTTGAAGTAACGCTGCTGGTAGAAGTCGTTACTTGGGACCGTCTGGTCGATTTGGTGGTTTTCGAACTCATCTTCCTCGTTTTCAGTCACTTTTACGACTCAATTAATTAAAATTAACCGTTTTACATGCGTATTTCTCGTTAATTTTCCAAAAAGCCGGTACGAAACGCGGTAGTTAGTCACGCCTTGGCTCTACAACCAAGCCGACGTAAAAATGGCCGACTTTTACGCGCTTTTTTTGCTCGCCGCTAGAGATCAAAGAAGTCACGTGGGGTACAAAAGGCGCGAAAATTCCTGAAAAATTCCTCCCGCGTAATTTGAATATGAAAGCGGTCAAGGATGGAAATGATGACTACGCTTAACTTAATTTAATTTAGACTCGCAATTAACGTTTAAGGTTCGTTGAGTTTAAAATAATTTAAACTGAACTTTATAGGCCTAGTGTTTATTGTTTCAAAAATTAGGGTACCACGCCTAAATTTAGCAGTTCCGATCTCATTCGTTATTCATTTTAAAGCTAACGCCCACACACAGTCTCTAGTGCTTGGATTATAGCGTCACGGATGGGGAAAAAAAAGTATGATGTCATCTCTCAGAGGGGAACTCTTTAAAGGGAGAGTGAAATGACATTTTACGACATTTAAAACTGTAATAAAAACCAATCCCTGAACCTTAAATTATTGTAGCGCCTTCCCAAACATAATAAGTTCTTATGCCTTTGTGTTTCCCAGTACGAAATAAATAATAATAACTACAATCTAACAAATAATTGTCCAAACTTCTTTGTCCCTTTATCATCCCACCCCATCGTTCTAATGATGATGAAAGCTTGCAAAAAACTAAAGGCTGTCATATATTAATTGCAAAAGATGTTTTTGAGGGGTCTTAAATAGGGGTTTACCCATATAAAAACCAGTTTGGGAACCATAAACCCAAAAAAAACCAAAAAAAAAAACCTTGTCAGATAACAAAAAAAAAAAGTAAACATTCTTAAAATATTTCAAAATCCTAAAACTTTCCAAGACTTATTTCGAAATGAAATAAACTGAAATAATCCTTGGTCTATTTCCTATAATTTTTCTTCTTAATTTTATTACCATCAAAGGACAGAATAATTCGCGTTGTCGTGTTTTTAATATTGAAGTTAATTAATTAAATTAAGTCCTAAATTGCACTGGAGTTTAATTGTTCATTTAAATTGTCATCATTCATAATAAAAATAAACGGAAACTGTACATAGTAAAACACCAATATACACAAAGAACGTTTTACACCTTTTATCAATATCATTTTTTTTTTTTGCTCCTTAATTATTTCTAATTACTAAGACTAGCAATTTAATTATTTCACCACCCTTCCTCTTAAATATTGTATTGTCGATTAATAATGTTACCTTTAGCTTAATTCTTTGTACAGGGTTATTTATTAGATTTCAATGTTTGAAGAGAAAGAAAGAATACTTAAGAATAATAATAAACCAATATATAATATGTGAAATATACACAGTGTTTGAGTGGGTTAAATTAAATTTTGAAAGCAAAAATATTATATTAACCAAAAATCGTCTATTTTTCTTTTCCTTTTTCAACAGAACTAAACTTTATAAGTTCTTATATAATATTTATTACCAGTACATCACATCTACTCTACCTGGTACATACCACGTGACGTAATCACTTTCAAACACTCAAAAAACTTACACCGTGTATTTCTTGTCATCATTTCATTTTTAACTAAAATAAGCTTTTTTTTTCTTGTAAATATTTAAATTAATAATTAATTAATATATACATGAGAGTAGACTAAATTGGGAGAAGAAAAATTGAAGAATATTATTTACATTTTGTATTTCTTTCAGTAAAAAAATGCTTGTGTTTGTTTGTTTGTTTAATAAACAACAAACTTTGAAAAGTTTAAATGTTGTTTGTTTTTATATTATAATTATATATCTTTTTTCTTTCAAAAATGCCGACACTGGGATTAATTTCTCACCATTAGCATTTAATATGTTCTTAATTAATTTGGGGGATTAATGATTAATATCATTTCATTATGTATTTTTCATGAGTCTAAATAATTTATTCATTAATTAATGATTAATAAATTCCTCTATGGGTTATGAATTAATTGATTAATGGGGGGGGGGCAGGGTCTATATAAGATTAATTAATACATGATTAATAATATCATATTAATTAATTATGTATTCATAATGTTTTTTACCAATGAAATTAATGAATTCAACTACACACTACAATTTTACACACACACACACATTCTCATTAATTTATTTATATATATATATATATATACCTTAGTTTTCGATCGCTAGGCCTAAATTTTTAATTAATTTATAATTATTTAAATTCAAGTCTCAGCCTTTTATTTGGCACCACACTCAAACTCACCTAAATAATTAACCTCATTCCTTTAATTAAAAAGTAAATATTAAAATTAAATTCTTAAATTAAAAAAAAAAATCGTAAAAATAATATTAATTAATTACCTAATCATAAAAATTAATTATCTCTTTTATCAGCCTTAAAACTAAATAAAATTCAGTCTAATTCCCTTAATTAATTATAGAAATTAAATTTCCCTCAAATCATACTTAATTATAAATACGCTTAATTATTTTGATTATCCCTAATTAAAATCAATAAATTTAGAAAGAATTTAATCTCGGATTAATTCTTTCATTCATTCAACAAAAATTAATTTACCATTACCATATTTATATTTCCTTCTGTTCAATGTTCACACCTTTTTCACGATATGTAAAAGATTAATTTAATCCCCTTCATATTAAAGTTGTCGTAAAATGATATTTGGCCCCAGAAATTTAATTTAAAGCATTTTTCCCTCCGAGATTAAACTCTTAAATTAAACTTATTAAATTTAATAACCTAGTAATTAAAAAAATTAATTAATCTAACTAAAACTAAAACATCACTGGTTCATTTTTCATTACATTCCCACTTAAATTAAAATCATCTCATACTTAATTGGGGGAGGGGGATTAAAAAAAAACTTCGTTAAATGTCTGCATAGCTATAATAGTTTCTTCTTGAAAAATATTTAATTATTTAATTAATTAATTAAGTTAAGAGAGTATTTTTAAATTAAATTACTGTACTTATATTAACAATATACAAATGGCCAAGCCCCCTATCCCTAAATTATTTCTTACCTAAAAAAAAACACACGATCATCAGTATTTTTTTTTTTTGTTTGTTTGTTTGATGTTTGTTTTTGTCACCAGTTGTTTATGGAAATTTGGTATAACACTTTTATGTTTGTTTGTTTATTTGTTTAAGTGTTTAGAGATCATTATTCTTTCGTCATATTTTGAGTAAATTAAATTAATTAAGTGGTTGCATCATAGGCACACACAAAACCTTGACTTTGCAGAACAAATAATCTCTTTTCCACGGCATCTTTGTCTGAAGATTTAAATATTTAATGATCCCAATTTAATTAATTTAATCAGTATAAGGATGATAATTACTATGCCTATTTATTCTTTATTAATTTATTAAGAAATTTCATATAAGGTTTCACCATGGATAAAGAATGCGCGTGCGGAAATTTGTTTTCACGCTATAAGATTGGCAACTCCCTATCTCGAACGACAGCTTATTCTGTATATACTCTGTAACAACATCGGTTGTCAGCACGCGTAAAGCTAGGTCTCTATGTAATCTAGCCTTGCGCGTGCTGACAAGAGACAAAAAACTTCAGGATATTTTAAACTGATTTTAAATCCTGAAGATCCTGAAGTTTTTTGTCTCTTGTCAGCACGCGCAAAGCTAGGTTACATAGAGAAATATATTTGCGCGTGCTGACAACCGATGTTGTAACAGAGTATATACAGAATATTCTGTCGCTCGAGATAGGGAGTTGCCGATCCTGTAGAGTGAAAACAAATTTCCTCGCGCGCATTCTTTATCCATGGTTTCACCCTCCCAAGAAAAAATAAAATATAAACCGTATTAACTTACATCTTAGGAGAACTCTGCGGTCATCATCAAATTCAACTTGCTGGGCCAAACTATGCAGAAGAATCTGAGCCGTTTGATAATGATGGAAACACTGAAATCATAAAGAAAATATCCAAAAACAACATTAATTAATGTTAAAAGATACGTAAAAAACAACATTAATCTTAAAAAAAAAACATTCTATAAAAAATCAGAACATTAATCCCTGATATTCAATTACTTCTTCTGGATTTCCAAATAATTCTTTAAGAGCGGCAGATTGACACTAAAATAAAGTAATTTAAAAAAATTGTAATTAATTATTACACTAATTAGTGTAATATTAATTTCATACCATTTCAATAGCGTGATCATAAAGAAGTCTATCAGCAGTGAGACTAGAAGCTAAGGGATCCACACCAACCCCTTTCAATAAAGTAGGAGAATCCAAAGCTTTGCAAGTCTGCAAACACGAATGAAATCGCTCCTTCATGATTTTCAAAACTGAAATTTAAATAATTAATTAATTAATTACTCTTTAATTAATGATATTAATTATATTTACCACTTCTAACTGAGGATGAAGGCCTGAGTTTCCCAGCAGTAACTTCTTGTTTTGAAAGTTGTAAAGACGAAGATAGTAATTGTAAAGCTCTCATATAAAGAACCAATTGTTCAGCTCGTCTATAGCTGTCGGACGAAGGATTACCAGTGGCAGTGACGTTATTACTGGCCAATAAAATGGGGGGAGAAGTCGCGTTTGAGTTGGCTTGAGGACTGGAAGTTGGAGAATTGTTAGCTTGATTATTCATTCTTTGTTGTTCAGCCGCTGCTGCTGCTGCTGCTTGACAAGAGTCTTGTCTACCAGATTTCTGTTGAAAAAGACAAACCTTCATTTTCGTAAGTAAACAACAACAAATAAACAAGTGTTTACATCTCTTCTGGTATTTGTTGTATGAGTCAAAACTCCAAAAGGTGTAGCTTTAGATTCAGCCAATTCCAATATACAATCAACTAAAGCCATGACAAAGTTCAATTTGGCGAGAGTTTCATTATGTCCCCTTTCAAAAAGGGTTTCCTCCGATAATTCAGGTGCCACAAAGGTTAAGGGGCCATCCATGCCACCATTACTCGGTAAGGAAGAACATCTTGAAATTGGATGAGGCGGAGAAACCCCGGATGAGAGAGCCAAATGACTTTCGGATTGGTTTCTGTGACAACGTCTTTGTCTTCTGTTCTCAGAAGCCTCATTACCAGGAGGCCAAAGATTTTGTTGATGATGATGAGGACTCATGTCTGGTAACGTGAATGTTCTACCAGATCCAAACGCGACTTGAAAAGGAGGTGGATTTTGAGGGGAAGTGGCTTCCATTCCCGCTTGGTTTAAATTAGATCCGTACGAATCACTAGCTGGTCTCTTCTGAGAGGCAAATGGAACTAGAGAAGGTTCAGTTCGATGTTGATGTTCATTCCAGCCCCCTCCCTGGTTACTCATCCTTTCTTCATCCAGGACTAAATTATTCTGTTGAAAATCAAGAATGGGGGAGAGAACTGGATTCCCATTCATCCTGACCAAAGCTGTTAATAATATTTAAGTTAGTTTTAAATTCATCTATAGAAAGTCCGGGCTAAACGTACAGTTCCTTCTTATATAACCCGGACCTCCGAGTCCAGCTGTCTGGTGGATCAAATATCCAGGGTTAACAATAACTCCCGTTCCTGGAATGAAGCTAGAAGGTGGAGGAGTAGTTCCTGCACTTCGACTCCCACTTAAACTTCGCGTTCTACCACCGGGTGGAGTTCCAATTACAAATTGAACTATGGTAAGACAAAGATAAGAAGAAGGTTGTTGTTGTTGTTGTTGTCACTATCAAATTATTTTTTGAAATAAGATGATAACAATTACTAGAAGGAGGGGATATAGAAGTGAGATCAGGAATTCCTCTGCTCTTTTCGCTGGAAATTGAGGAAGAAGAAGAAGATTCGTGTAGTCCTCCAGTTGCTCTTGATTTGCCAACACCACCGGGTGAACCGGCTACTGAGGATTTACTCTTAACTGGAGGTGAAGCTTGAGGAACATCCTGGGATAAACTCCTCTGTATTTGTTCATAAGCTTCCCTTTGAGTGGGGACAGGTACTGGTTCAGTATTTCGATGATGTCCCCCTCTAGAAATGCGTGATGGATTAGGGGAATTTCTTCCCACATATGGCGTGTTAGCATTATTAGTCGAATGACTGGAAATTTCGCATATATTTCCGCTGGAAGTTTCATTGCTGACACATTCGGGAACAAAGACAAAGTCCTAGAGAAAGTTTCAAATGAAGAATCAGGATAGTTCCTGGTTGTTCAACACTCGGATCATATACTTGTTCATCAGGAGATGAGAGAGTTCCTCCATCACCGGTACTTGGTTGGGCCATGTGTCCTGTTCTTTTAGCATTAGCAGATTGAGGGCGACTTTGAGGAGAGGCACCTTCCATGGGATTCTCTCCCCAAGAAGAAAGTCTAGGAGAAGGGGGAACGTCTGTGGGGGAAAGTCCGGCGGACACCAATGGGGAACTACCCCTCCGATGAGGTACAGGCATGGGTGAACTTAGTTTTGTTATAGGCTTCAGGAACGGATGATTGAAAAATTCGTCAAATTCCATACGATCTTTAGCATTTCTTTTCAGAAGGCGCATTAATAAATTAGTCAGATCAGATGATGTATCACTTGGAATTCTGATACAAAAACATTGGTCAAAATGTTATCCCTGAAATGGTCTTCCTAAGGTGCGAGTAACTGACTTTGGAACCAAATTAGCATTCTTTTCGTAAAATTGCTTGAGTGCCTGAGGCGTTTGGGCCTGAAAAGGAGCTTTCCCTGTTAAACATTGGAATACAATTGTCCCTATGCTCCATAAATCCGCTTTCGCGTCATATTGGAGTGACATGATGACTTCCGGAGCCTGTTAGTTGGAACATAACAACATCTTGATGGTATTCAGATTCTTCAAATTTGACCTAAAACACGACTTTACCATGTACATGGGTGAACCACAAAGAGTGGCCGCCATAACTCCGTCTTGTAAAAACCTTGCAAACCCAAAGTCGGCTATTTTAAGAAGTATTTCTGTTGGAGGAGGGTTAACGCGACCAGCTGCGTGACACAGTAATATGTTTTGAGGTTTCAGATCCCTGTGTACAACTCCTTTCTGATAAAGAGCTCTCATGGCTCCGGCTTAATAATTTAACAATAAAAAAACATCTCAATTTCTCTCAAAATAAAACAACAATGCCCAATTTTATAGGCATACCAATTTGTCTCAAGAATGAACGTATTGTATCTTCACTCAAAGTTCCCTTGGCTAAAATTAACAACGTAGTTTTTAAGTTAATTTAAACACCCTGTAACTAAATTAACAACTTAATTACCATGTAAATAATCAGCTAAATCACCGCCATTACAAAACTAAAGTAAAAAATATATTTAGATCTCTACATAAATTAATGCATAAATATATCTTAAAGACATACTTCCATAACTAAGTAGACATGATGGGCAGTTTCCTTATAATTAAGATAAAAACAATATTTATCAATTCATCTATACTATTTTAAGTAAAAATTATTTATCAAGAATGGGATCAAATTACTTTGCAATCCAATAAAGCTACTACATTTTCGTGATGTAGTTCTGTCAATTCCTAAATATTATACATATAAACAAGATCAGCTTTAAACTTACTCTTATCATAATAACAACAAAAACAAAGGCTTGTAAATAAATTAATGTAATTAAAATTACATAATAAAGTAACTAAGCTTATGCAATGACACACCATGTTCTAGAAACAAAGAATCTCAGCAAGAAGCTCTTAAGAACAAGGTTAACAAAGCTAACTGCGAATTTAACCAGCGTTCGCGGGAATTAATTTAGGAAAACAAATTTACCTTGAGTATTTTTATTTCCTTGCCCAACAAATTTTGCGACTTTGCCAAGTTCTTTTTAGTGATACTCTTTATGGCAACTAGAGTATTGCGCTAATTTTAAAAGATTATTTTGAAGGGGAAAAGAAAAGATGCGTTTTTGAGTTTATCTATTCTAAACTATGAAGAAATGTTTCTAGTTACGTACAGTTTTATGTCTTCCTTTAAAGACAACTGCAAAGGCTCCGTGACCTATCAGGTCTTTTGTGTTATACTCAAAGTCTCCTATACTTTCCATCTTTCTTTTGTGTGGTTTTTTAATCCAATTTTGTTGTCAAAACTTAGAAACTATATATTCATTTTGAAGTCTAACGCGTGTATATGTATATACATTGAGGTTTGAAACTCATCATAGTTTGACAAGATATTTTATACTACATCTCCTTAAAAATATGATGTTATTTGAGCACTCCATTATGTTACTTTTCACATTTATGCACCCTGAAATTCAAAGGGAAGGGACACTGCATAAACATTGAGGACCCTGGTGCTATAAGCTCAAAGATGGTTTTTCAACTATGGATTATGACTAGCAATAATTTTGTAATTTTAGAAGCGTCAAAAACAACTTTAAACCAGTTACACAAAGGCTATAGTAGTTTGGTATTTAGTTTCTGTGTTTGCAAACACAGGAACTTGGCAATGAACATAATAAAAGTATATGTAAAGTTGATCTAATTGTTGCCAGAATTTAACCTGGTGACAAATATTTTTAAATTTTGGTCAGGGTTAATCAAATTTAAATAAATGTCACATCACCATCTGGAAATTGGAATACTTTATGGTAGGCACCGAGGTCATGACCCAGAACTGATAAAGTGTATTGTTTTTCCAATAAAACTGTTTGTTTCCTGATAAATTTTGAGGACCATTACCTCCAATCTTATCATGGAACACGACCAATACACGACCCTTATGACTAATCTAGCGTTCTAGGTACATGACCTCAGGTTTCCTTATTCAGCCTCCCCAGCGCCTTATAGCCTTTAGGCTTTACCATCTTGAAGCTCTTGCCTAATTGTCATGATACAAGTACATCTTAGGCCCACAAAGCTAGCTCGCGTATGCTTGCGCAATAACCAATGACATTTAATGTGGCTAATTGGGTTAATTCCCGTGTTGATAAACATATTAATTAGGTATATTTCGTTACCACAACAACAACGAAGTCTGGGTTGTGCCTTTTAAACCTTAAATTTGGCTTCTTTGGCCATTTAAAAGCCAAGGCTTAAATTTTGTTAGGCTGACAAAACAATGGCACATCTTTTGTTTCCCATCGCCATTATGTCTAATTAGAGATTAACCCTTTTATCCCCGAATCCGAATCGTTATACGCGTAAATAACAATATAAACCAATAAAAAATAGTACTTACCTTAAATATTTATTGATTTTTATCCAAATTAGTGGGAAAATATCGTCGTCACTACTGCTACGCGAGCGTGGTTTTTTAACTCCGCACGCGCATAAAAAATATTAAAACATAATCATACGGTAGACCCATTTCACAATCTCCCTTATCAACGTTACCGAAAGCGAGGCCAATATGGCAAAATGCGTAGCTAAGGCTGAGAAAAACAGTCTAAAGGTCGCGTCGTGAAATTGGTCTATTACATTGTCATGCGCGGAGAACGTGCACGCCAAAGGCTTGTACGCGCAGAATACTTAGGATGAGATAAGTTCTTATTGGCTAAATTTTATACCCGGGTTTATATAGAACGAGTCAAGAAAAACTCGTTATGACGTACGACTAGAGCCAAATATTACCATCAGTGGAGGACCTACCTCTTGACTTTTTCTCTATTTATTCTGACAGAGCGAGAGTAGATTGAACCCGAGCAGTGTTGCCAATGTGTGGGAAATTTCCCACATCGCGGGAAATTTTGGTAAGGTTTTGGCTCTGTGGGACAAAGGTAATTTATTCCCTAAATCGGTCAAATGTGGGAATTTTTCTCTTTAAGTGTTAATAGTGCAGACAGTGCAGTTAAAATTATTGTATTTTCGAAAATTTTGAAATAAATCCGGTGATTTTAAATTTGGCGCTGGAAAAAAGTAGCATATTTTGAGAATTTTAAAGCCTTATAGCGTTTTGGCGCATTTGTACATATTGTCCAAGCTATGCGCAGTGATATTCCATATTAAACCTAATAGGAAAAAATAGTACAGATAAATAAGACTGTAACTTTTCTACCATATTTTAGCTGGGGGCGGGGCTAAAAAGGGGGTGTGGGAAATGTGGGAAATTTTTCAAATGGAAGTGGGAAAATCCACTTTCAAACATTGGCAACACTGAACCCGAGTGACCTTAATGGTCTCTAAATTTGAAAAATGTCGATTTTATTGAGATCTAATTTGATTTTGAGTCGTAAATCCGTATTTATTCAAATTAACAACACATACGCCAAGAAAGCGGATGGTAAGCCTTGGCCTAAAATTATAAAAAATACTTAAAATGTAATATAATTTTTAACTTCAGCACTATCAGGTAAAAGTAAAGGTGGAGCTCCAACAGGAAAAAAACGATTACCTGTGGAAACAGATCCAGTTAAGCTTACTACCTATTGTTGTGGATTAAATTTCAATAAAACTGGCGAGGAAATTAAATTAAAACCAAAGGAAGAGTATCCTGATTGGCTTTGGACATTAAGATTGGGAAACAAACCTACTCTCAATGAAATGGATCCAAATACATTAGAGTATTGGGAAAGAGCGGCTGAACTTCATGAACAAAGGAAAAAGAGACTTATGGGAGTGAAAAAATTAGAAAGAAAAGTTGTAAATCATACAGAAAAACTCGCTGAACTAAAAGACCTAAGATTCAGAGCCTTAGCTGGTTATCATTATAATATTGGTGAATAATTCCATTGTCTTTCAACTTAATATTGTAAATTAAATTCAGTCATCAATAAAATTAGCATAAAATTCATTTATTAATCAAATGGTATATTATTCTTTTGACATATTTCATTAAACCAATTTAATTGGTTTAAACTTAACGATGGTTGAGTGTTTTTTAAGGCATACTCAAAATGAGTTTCATTAATAAAAACACTGTTTAAATTTTCATCTAATGCCTTAAGAGCTGCCTGAAATAATTAATTAAAATTAAGTTTAGGTATTTAAAAATTTAATAATAAAAGTTAATTAGTTTAATTACTTCTTGACAAAGATTTTTAAGATCAGCTCCAGAAAATAGAGGTGTATTTTGAGCTAAGAATTCAATATTTACACCCTGTATTGGTAATTTATTAGTAATTTTGCTTAAAATTGCTTTTCTTTCCTAAAAAAAAAAAAATAGTTATTGAAGATTAATTTAATTTAATTTAAATTAATTAAATTTATTTAATTTAAACATTACTTCTTCTTTGGGTTCCCCAACATAAACAATGGTATCAAATCTTCCAGGTCTTAATAAAGCAGGGTCCAATAAATCAAATCTATTTGTAACTCCAATAACAATCACATTCTAATTAATTAATTAATTAATTAATTTATTAATAAAAAATATTAATTAATTTATTTTAATTTAAAGTCTTTTAAAGGGAGGGTGAAGTGGAAAATCAAGTGATTTTTTATCGATTCTTCTACTAATTATAAGACCAGTCTGCATAGAGAAACATTCAGGAAATACTTCCGAATGATTTTGAAATTCAAATTAGGTTCAGATTTTAAGGATAATTTTAAACAAGGACTGCCGACCAATAGCGTAACGCCCTGCCTTTTTATTAACAAAATTCTCGTGGCACGCTCCATGTCTCGCGCCAAGATTGTCACGTCGCGCGCAAATTTTATCAAATCTGGTGATAAATTTCATTCAACACGGAACGTGCCACGAGAATTTTGTTAATAAAAAGGCAGGGCGTTACGCGATTGGTCGGCAGTCCTTGTTTAAAATTATCCTTTAATCTGAACCTAATTTGAATTTTAAAATCATTCGGAATCTGTATTTCCTGAATGTTTCACTATGCAGACTGGTCTTATAATTAGTGGAAGAATCGATAAAAAATCACTTGATTCTCCTTTTCACCCTCCCTTTAAATGACTATAATTCTACCCCTTTCTCTGTGGATGCAGTCACAGTTGCTCCTATTCCATCCATTTCATTTAATAACGTGGACAAAACTTGTTCTTGCGGTCCTCTTTGTCTTTGGGCATTATTCAACATTTTAGAATCAAACTGTCTTGATCCAACTAATGAATCAATTTCATCAAGGAATATTAGAGAGGGTGTTGCCAAACGGGCTGATTCAAATATTTCAGCAATTGCTTTGGAAGAATCTCCAACAAAAGGAGAGAAAATTTGGGCTGGAGTTGCTGATAAAAAGGTGGCTTTGCACATTGAAGCCACACCACGGATTAAAGTGGTTTTGCAACAACCAGGGGGTCCAAAAAGTAGAACCCCTTTAGGTGGGTTTAAACCTAGTTGTTTGAAGGCTTTGGAGTGTAGTAGAGGCCATTCTACAGCCTAAAATTAAACATTATTAAGGAATTTTATTTAAAAATTAATTAATCTATTACCATTTTTATTCTTGATTTAATTTTTTCCATTCCAGCTATTTCATCCCAATCTATGGGTGATATTTGAATATTCCAATTTGAGTTGGACTTATATGCAGTTGGTCTGACTGCTAATAAAGCAGATTTTATAGTTGCAAGTGCAATTTTCTTAGAAGATTGCTCTTGACACTTGATAAGTTCCAAATGAGTGAAGACAATATATTGCCATAGATTTAACAAATCCGGAACACCAAAACCAGGTGTTTTTTCAGCTATTTCTTCTAATTTTACTTCAGGACTTAAAAGCTTCTCATTCACTAAACTTTCTAAGATTTTAAGGCGTTCTTTGAAGTTTAAATTGCCAATTATGATCTGAAACCAACACAATAAATGACTCCAAAATCTAAAAGAACTTAAAAGAAAAATAGACAAAACCTTTTTGTCCATTCTTCCAGGTCTAAATAGAGCAGAATTTATCTCATTAGTTGACCTTAAGGTTCCAATAACTATCAAATTGCTGCTCAAAGTTTCATCCATAAATGATAAAAATATTGAAAGAAGACGTTTTGATATGCCACTCTGCATTTTTGGGAAAATTGAATCCATGTCTTCAAAGATAAGGGCCACTTCGGACTGAGTTGACCATTTAGTGGCTTTTGAAAGCTTCTCTTTCAATAATATTTCACTTTCCCCAATTGTTTCTCTAAGTATTTCAGTGGGTGTTATGGGTAATATAATTGCGCCACATTGGAAAATGCACTGTAATGTTTAAATTGACGATTTCATGGCCTAACCTTATTAGGTTTAATTGTAGTTAGTTATTACCTTCCTAATGATTTTATTAACTTGAAAACTAGTTGGGTCAATGACTAGAAACCCTTTGACACCTTGAAAGCCCTTAGGGCTAAATGTATTGCCACTTTTAAGCATCGAATTTGTTAAATTAATGAGTTTTAATTCCGTTTCCTCATTGTAGATTAATTTATTGGTTAAATTATGAGTTGACATATCTCTAAGAGCTTTAAAATGTTCCTTATCCATTTCTCCAATAATTTCTATTTCAGTGTTGCTATCAATCTTAGCAACTTCATTGTAATTACCTAAGCTGTCAATTTTTATCCTAATAAACGCCAGATTAATTATTTTCGCTAATGAGTGTTGCTGGCAATTGATAACAGAGTTAGATTTAATTCCATAGTTTTTAAGAATATATCTCAACCATTTTGACTGAAGTTTACCACTTTTAAAGTCATTATTATTATAAATTAACTCCGCCTGAACCTTCTTAACCTTAATTTGCTTTAAAATCGTCAAATTTTGCACGTCACTTACGCGAATTATAACAAAGTTAGAATTAATGACTTCAGAATAATAATCAATGGATGTTGAATCAAAATTAAGTTTGACAACTAAGTTTGATAATTGTAATTTAAGTCGCGATACTGGGCAAACAAAAGTACCATAATTGGTTTCCAGATTTACGTAATCAAATAACTTGCCTTCTTTTATAATTTTCTCATAAAATTCTTTCGTTTTTGACACCTCCATTATGAAATCAACTACACGTGTTTAAACGAACACGTGGACCAAGGCCTAGTGGAGTTATCAATTTTGACAGACGACAATTCCCTAGCGGAGAGCTTGAGAAATTATGAGGGAACGAAATTCAAAGTACAGAAAGACACGTGGGTGTGTTGATAGGCCGTAATTCAAAATATTTATAAGTTAATTAAAGTTTAATTAAGGATTAAGGATTTTATTTAGATTTATGGAGAGTTTCTAGTAGATTAGATACAATCTATAAAGAGAGAAAATAAAAATTTAGGTGAGAAATTTGAAATTAACTCTGAAAAAACTTAAAAAAATCTGTACTGTTTGGTCAAACTAAGCAGACGAGGAAAGTCGGCGTCATTAAAGGGTAAATATTAGAATTAAATGGTAAAATTCCTCCTGAGAGTTACGCAACGGGTAAGGAGATGTAAAAGAGTCGACTCCCTAAGAAGGTACGTTAAATTGGTAGGCGGTCTTTCGAAGGATTCTAGGAGGCAAGAGATTGAAGAGAAGCTTTCTGACTCTCGGGAAGAGGGGAAAGAGAACTCGAGGATGGAGAATGAGGCTTTATTGAGCCTAGAAAAGGAGGAGATTGCCAGAGCATGCGCCCATCTATTCTCTCATAGTCCCTGCCCATCTGAAATGGAGGGCCCTATTACCAGCAGCGCGTTTAACAAGGGATATAATTTGACCCCTGTTTAACCCTCCCAACATCCGATGAAAAATAAGAAAAAATAAAAGCAATCCCCACGAGTCGATTTAGATTCCGAAATCACATCCGATCTCGCAGGTAAAAAGGTTACCGTTTTCCCGAGAGAGCATTCTTTCGTAACTCTTCTGTTTAAATAATCGAAATAAAAAATATCAATTAGCGAATAATTAACAGAATTAACAGAAATAGCGAAGCGAGAAAGAAAGAGAGTCGCGGTGCAAAATCTTAAATTAGAAATTGAATCAACAATGGATTTTCTTTAGACAAGGTAAGATGGTTATTTTTAAAGATGTATGGATATATTTAGAAATTAAGAATTATGTCGAAGTGAGAAAAAATGTTTTCTAATTTTTATTCGAATGTTGATTTACAAAGAGCGCCAGGCTCCGGGTGCAAATAAGTTGCTAGTAGATTTGAACGGTAGTATCCCCCCAAAAAATAACGCAATAATATAATTAGATGAGGCGAATTTAGAAAATTAGTCGCTAAAATGTTAGAACGTGTTAAAACAAGACTATATAATGCGTAACAAGGCTGCAGGAGAAGAGAAACGATACCAGGGTTACCTTCCCATTCCAGCAAACTTAGATTTGGATAGCGTTAGAAGAAGAAGAAAAGGAGAAACCCCAATGTTTGTTAGCAAACAAAAATAAGAAGGTTGCGACTTTCACACGATAATATTTTCCGCCCCTGATCCTAGACGTCTTGTAACTTTTATAATGTCGCTCCAACAGCCTTATTACGAAATTCACGCGAGAATATTGAACTGTTATTAAGTTAAGTTTTAGGTAAAATAAATAGTTTTACGATTGTAACTCGCACTATAATCGTTTATGGGAAGCTTAGCCCCAAACCTTTGTAAAGTTATGCGGTCAGACGATTAAAAATTTGCTCTCTTCGGCACGGAATTGATTAAAATTTCCATTAAGAACAGTTTTTATGGCAATTTTTGTGGCTCCAAGCCTTTCAACAATTTAAACGAACTCTAGGTTAGAAAATAAATGTAAGCTGATCAACAATCATTTGAGTTTAAAATGGTCGCTAGAAACATCGTGCTATTCAATTGATATTCAAGTTAAACTTGAATAAATTCAAGATGATAGCAATGCCAAGCTGGGAAAGGTAGTTTTAGGCCAAAAGGTATGATGGTTGGACACGGGTTCAGACAAGGAAAATAATAAAAATAGAGGGTGATCCGCAGCTGCAAAGCTACGAAGACACGAGAGTCAACAATAAAGATAATGGTTTCTGGCTGGACCGCTTTCTATCCTACGGAAGCTAAAAACCAAACAAATTTTTTGGTGGTGGTGCATGCAGACCTTGGTGTTGGTACGTAAACACGACACGGGTTTACTACTAACTTTGCTGACCAAAAATTCCCGGGGATCCCAGAATTTCCTATAATCCGATTTTCTGGACACGGACACGCTCGGCCCATTTTATCCTAAACGATTGAAGACCTTTCTTCGACTCGGGGACCCACCCCTAAAATATTAAAGACAAACTAGAAGTCTCGCGAATGTTTTCACCATTCGATACAATCGAATTCCTAGCTCAAAGTTAGGGTATTTACTTGACGTTTAGTCCGTCTAGGCTCGGGTATGAGATTATACAGGTGCGAGAGACGTGGAATTTCAATTCTTTGGGGTTAACCGAATGTTCTAGAGGCTGAACTCGAAGTTCTGATACGTCAAAACAAAGCAAACGTGCTGTAGCGCGTAGGTGAAATACAAGTAATATCATTGTGGAATTGCTCGATCTCATGGGAGATCTATGTTAATTGCTGTACTGGTTTGATTTTCGTTATTTAATTTCTCATCGTAACTCCGCAGTCAGGTAGACGAGATTCCTTCCCGCGGCGTTAGGAGTATCTTTGACGGGCGATCATGAAGGAAAAATCCAAGAACGCGGCTCGCTCCCGACGCGAGAAGGAAAACGCCGAGTTTCTGGAATTGGCTAAACTCTTGCCTTTACCCGCGGCTATCACCAGCCAACTGGACAAGGCGTCCGTCATCAGACTGACCACTTCCTACCTTAAAATGAGAGCCGTATTTCCCGATGGTAAGTAAAGCCTTTCTCCCAAAGTCCACAATTAAGGACCTTTCAAAGGTCCGCCTGACTTACAGAGCGTAAACCAATTGACCCTTAAATCCGAAAAAAGTCCCGGTAATACCGTCATTATTAAGTAAGGATTTGGTGGGAAATGTATTATGAGAGCTTGTAATGACTGTTGAATATTGGCCAGGGTCAATTCGTTGGTCACGCGACTTAATCCAAATTGGGATAAAGTCACGTGCCAATCAGTAACGTCGATTGAAATGCTTTTTTAATTCAACGCGTGTCCATTATGCGCTTACAACCATGGCTATACACATGAGCGGCAAATGACTTGGTCCCACTATACTCCCGAATTATAACTACTAACATAACTATAACACGAGCGTTATTTTTACCCCTACAATACCCTGGACACTTGCCCAATTATACTTTTTAGTCGTCCCTTTCAAGACTGGTTGTGAATGACTTTCAATAACCCACTAGAAGCTTTCCAAAATATCGTGGAATAACTATCCGACTCCACGGGAAAACCTAGCTCCCCTATTTTAGTCGCCTACAAATGGGGCTTCGCGGCATGTTCCCTTCCAATTCGTTTCTTTGAAAAACAAGCGGCAAACGTGCATTGGGCTCCTTCCTTCGAGGTTTCAGAAATCACCAGAGTTTCGGGGGCTTCCTAGCTTTTCCAGCTCGGGATCCTTTTGAAAACGGGCGACGGGAAAATTGGCTTTGTTAGCGCCCTAGCACGACACGAGACTTCAGCCTCCTAAAGCTCGATCCTCTCTCACTCTCCTGGTGCAGTTAGTTCTTCTTTCTCTTCCCCGCATCCACTTGAAGATGGATATTATAAAGAGGCCCAGGGGCTTCCCTTTACACTCATTACACTCTAAAAAGTTTATTTTTATCATTGAGCCATACGATTTTATATTATTCAAAGTAGGCCTAAAAGAAAATGCGCTGCTCTCTCGTAGTTTGGCGAGTGCACTTCTGCGTGGGAGACTGACCAGGTTTTGGGGGGCTAAGAATTACAAGAGTGAAGACTAACCACCATGCATGTGGTGTTAGGGCTGTTTTTCCAATCCCTATCCATTTGGTGGATACCCCGCTGTTTTTGTTTCCTAATCCATTCGTTACGGATTACGTTTATAATCTACCTCCGAGATTCCCAAAATTGTAGAATTAAAATAACGCGTAATGACAGTGATTGTCTTAAGTATGACTGTTAATTTTAACAAGGTGCCGAGGGTAATCCTTTTATGGGTACGAAGAAGGAATTTTGAATTTTGCAATATTTTAATTTAATTCTAATCTTAAATATAGATTAGAAACCGCCCTAATCCCTTACCATCACAAAAACAATAGACGATTTGACGCTGTACCTTTTTGTCTAGAACACTAATGTTATACATAACCTCTACCAAGGGTCATAAGCTTTTACCTCCATAGTCTAGAGCGCTAGGCTGTTTGGTTTCTATGATAATTCAAAATAACTCCTGTTTGACAAGTATAACTTATTTTTACCACCTACAGAAGATCAATTTCTCAATTGCCGTCTGTAAGGTCTACCCCAGTTAGGGCGTCCCGCAGGAATCACGCCTCATCTATAACGTTTTCCTTCCAATTTTGGCAGAGGGTCCACTCCATGCATGCGCGGGAACCGTCCAAAGGTGGTGTGGTACGGTTCGCACCCTCGCCTATAGTTTTAAAGCGAGTGCACCATTACCTGTTAGCTTATCGAATCGAATAACACCCCGGGTTTAGGCATCAAAGTTAAGAAGCTACCCATTTCAGTGATGGCAAGTTAAATAGGGTTTAAGCGGAGTATATACGCCAGTTAGGTCTATTTAGCAACGGGGTGGGTAAGTTCCCAACCATTTTAGTTGGTGGGGGATGGTGGGAATTGGTGAATGCACACCTGTGCAATTCGCTCCTACCGTTAAATTTCTTTTAAAAGTCTTAGAGAAGTGAAAAATATATTTTAAAGACGTGATAATTTTCATCGTAAACCTTGGAGCATCAAAATAAATAACTAGGAATTTTTACTGTCCTCCAAAATTCAGAATGTTAAAGCTACTAGTAGATCGAATAAGCAGTTTAAAAGGGTTTTTTGCAGACCAATAGTAATTTTAAATGGACATTGAAATCAGGGGGTTTGTTTTTTTGCTAATTCTTTCTCCGTGCAACTGAGTTTATGCGGGCATATTCAGAGGGATATGTCTCCTTATGGAACGTGTATTTTTGTACGGAAGGGACCCTTCCTTGTAATAGGGGCTAAAAGATCGTAATCACTCAAATCGATCGCGCGGACATAACGAAGGACAAAGGATGTCCCGAAATATGTCGAGAGGGAGAAGGGAAGTTTTACGTGTTCGAGTGCCGATTTGTCGCGACGGAAAATTCGTGTATAGTGATTCCATAGCTGGAGGGAAGACGTCATCATGATAAGAGATACGGAAAAGGGAATTAGAAGGGTGGGTTCTCGCTTTGACAGTGGTCTCAAGTTACATTGACTTCAAGTAGCAGCGGAGAAAGACCATTCGAAAGAAGACGAAGACAACTATCCCGCATACAATTTTTTTACGTCATTCTTTTTATTTGAGTAAATTTAAAATCAATTGAAACTGCAGTTCGATAAACGAAAAATGGCGCAGGGTAATCTTGTAAATCATCGAAGGGTTAGATAAAATATTTCAAATGTTAATTTGAAACTGTTTCTTAAGATAAAAATGTAAATACAGTGGATGAAAATCAGTATTCAGGGAAAACCCTTAGACACGAGGGAGTGGCAATTTGGACTTTTTCAGGGTTTTGGGGGTTGTGATAAATGGTGTAACATTTAGTCCCTCCGATCCGCGAGAATAAGGCCCACAAACCGAAAGAGTAAAAGCAAACATTGATAACTCAGAATTAGTGTCGAGGAGGGGTTTTCGTTTCATGTTGGTGTTAACGCTTTCAACAGAGGATCGCGTTGAAAGGAGAGATAGATACCCTTACTTTGAACAAAAGTTCCCGCGCTTTCTGGCCGGGATAATCTTTGGAGCTAGAACAAACTAAGCGGTTTTTATAGTCCCCTACTATTTTAGTTCCTACTGGATAACTTAAGCCTATTTGCCACTGTATCATAATATGACTGGGTTATTCAAGATATGGAGTTCAGTGACTGGGTGGGAATTGTTTCGAAAGTGCATTGTTGTTCGTACGAACTTTACTAATAAATTGGTCCTCTTTTTCTTTAATTTTAGGACTTGGGGATGGATGGGGCTCTAGCCCACCTCCCCCTAACCCGAGGGAAGGTGCCATTAAAGAATTAGGATCTCATTTATTACAAGTAAGTTCTAAGGGTATCTATCAGTACTGTAAATAAAATACAAAGGTCATAGTGAGTCAACAAAAATAAAGACTTAACTTTATACTGACTTTAACAATAAGAATAATTTCTTAAAAATCATTTTATCTTGGTTGTACGTACGGTTTCGTACAAGAATAAGACGAGTGAAGAAAAAAAATTGTATTTGGGTATGGATATGTTTCTATTTGGTGAAAGTCCAAGTCGTGCTCGAGCATATAAGAACGCGAAAATGAGGTTGAAATTATTTCTTCTAAGAATCGAGTCAAACCACGGAGAAGGGAAAGATTTCTTATATGTATAATCGAAATTTGATTTTTTTTTTTAATTTTCTTTATTTTTAAGACGTTGGACGGATTTGTTTTCGTCGTTGCGCCTGATGGTAAAATTATGTACATATCCGAAACCGCGTCAGTTCATTTGGGTCTGTCTCAAGTTGAACTAACGGGCAATAGTATTTACGAATACATTCATACAACCGACCATGATGAAATGACGGCCGTCTTGACCCTTCATCCTCCATTACCACCTTCGTATTCTCACCACATGTCCCAGGATTTTGAGGCCGAAAGGTCATTTTTCTTGAGGATGAAATGTGTTCTGGCTAAAAGAAACGCCGGACTGACTTCCGGTGGCTATAAAGTCATTCATTGCAGCGGTTACTTGAAGGTCAAACATTACTCGATGGACGTGGCTCCTTACGACGGTTGTTACCAGAACATGGGTCTGGTTGCCGTGGGACATTCCTTGCCACCTAGCGCCATAACGGAAATTAAGATGTACGGGAATATGTTTATGTTTAGAGCTAGCTTGGACTTGAAGTTGATCTTCTTGGACGCGCGTGTGGCGCATTTGACCGGTTACGAACCGCAGGATCTGATCGAAAAGACGTTGTACCATTACATTCACGGGAGTGATTGCGTTCATATGCATATCTCTCACCATACTCGTAAGATATTATCATATTACGCAATTATTGAGAACGATTTGAAAGAAGTTAATCTGATTTCATTTGAAGTCTTAGTCAAAGGACAAGTTACCACCAAATACTACAGATTCTTAGCCAAAAATGGCGGATGGGTTTGGATGCAGAGCTACGCCACCATTGTCCACAATACGAGGTCTTCAAGACCTCATTGCGTGGTTAGCGTCAATTACGTGCTGAGGTAAGACCTTCCAGACATGACCTTTTTCAGCTTCTTGAACTAAATCGATGCGTGTTACAGTGAACTCGAAGCGAAGAACAACATACTTCAACTAGACCAAATCGAAGCCAAAGGTGAGACAACGGTGAACTCAACCAGCCAACAAATAGGAGATGGTTCAAATGGTAGCGCTTCATCGAGTAACGTCACCGCTTCCAATGGTCGATCAGCGCCATCAAAAATACGTCATCAAAAAGCCAAAGCGAGGAAAGTACCATACGCGTGCGCGACGGAATCATTAGAAGAAATACACCAACCGAATCGTACAGAACATAGTTACGAAGGGAACAGTTACGAAAATTGCAGCGCGAGTGGTGACCTTCCTCATATGGCCATCTTCCAGTCTTTACCACCTTACAACTCGCATAACGATAACGTGGTAGCTTCTAATCCCATTCCGGCCCAACAAGCTCCACCTCCTCCTAGATACTTCAACTTATCTCGTCAACAAACGAACTACGGCAATACCGGATTGAACCCGATTTTACCGGAAGAGAACGGTTGCGCTTTATACTACGGCGGAAATAACGTTAACGCGTTGGGAAGTGGTAGATCACCGATGGATTATTGTGGAGGAGGCAACAACCAAGAACAGAGATACTTGACGCGTACGGATATTGATAACTTCCCCGGTTACTCTCAAAAATGCACCGGTGAAAATACCAATATTCTAAATGACGCTGTGAATCATTCCATTAACTCTATCAACCAATCTAGTCTATCAAACTCGGTTAATTCGGTTACGATTATGAACGCGCCCTTCGTTAGGGATACCCTCAACACACCAATTTCGAGTTCGCGTAGCAATAGCGCCCACGATTCTTTCCAAAATCCTGGTTCGGATCATAATACGGGCGAACCGTACAGCAACCATTCCGATTCGACAGTTTCCGACTTAGACTTGGCTACGACCGAGGCTTACGTCGGACTTAGAAGTCACAGACGTAATTCGCCATTACCAGGAACGTCCCCCGATACTGGTCAGTTAGAAAATGACGCGTCTCCTTTAAACAGACCGGAAACGGGTACCACGCCGAATGCCACCATGGTCAGAGATTCCAGAATCGCCGTTTCAAACGATATGGTATCGGTTACAAATTCCGGCGGTTTCAAATCGGTTATTACTCGAACGACACCCAATGGTGGGGAAACATTCCGGGATCAAAGGGTTCCGAACGACAGGCGGTTTACGGTGTACGCTGACGATGGACAACACTCGACCGTTATGAACGATTACTACGGTTCCCACGATGGTGACCACGCGACAATCATGCAGAGTGTCGTTAACGGTATGACGTCACGTAGAAATTACGACGAGGAAGATGAGGATGAAGACGACGAAGTTGGTCAAACCCTCTGCGCGCTGGAAGGTCTACAAAGACACCATTGTATCGTTCCCATGGTTCCTTGCAGTAACGGCGGTGTGGTTCAAACAAGCGACCAAGATAACCAATTATCGGTCTCTAACGGGGCGGTCGCTCCTGGTTATACTAGCGTCATAGTTGACGCCCAACAATACCACGTCAATACCGATTACACCCAACAATTGTGAAGATAAAAATAATGACCAACGAACCTAATCTCGACGTAAATTAGTTAAAATGATCTCTTAGATTTTTGTCACTCAATGACGCAAAAGGTAACGGATGACTCGAACAATTGCGTCAAGAAAATAAGGTAAATATCATTCGTTTATGTCTACTCGCGTAATTAATTGTAAGATTAAGTTCCAAAACATAGTTTCTTTAAAATTTGCGATGTTGAATTGTGCCAAAAAAAAATATGACGTACGAAAATGAAAATAAAATAAATTAATAGTTGCAATATGATAAGTAGTAAAAATAATTAATTGTTATAAGGCATGATTAATTGGGTAAAACTAGTCTGGGCTTCTTTCAAAAAATTTAACTTTTCTTTAGAGATTTTAGGTCTATTTTAAAACAAATCCCAGGTCAAAATGTTGGTGGCAACTGACAAGGGGGAAAGGGGGAGGAGTATTACAACACAGTGTTGGGTATAAAAATGTCTCAACCGTAATCGATCGTGTTTGCTTACGTCGGAGGTTTTTCCATTCGCGTCAGCAGCAGCAACGGAGAATTTTCAGGTTCCCGTGACTATGAATTCTAATTCGCGATCCGAAACCTTTCCTTTCTTTTCTTTTTTTTTTTCTTGATAGGAAAAGGTATAGCTTTCTGACGGCAACCATTTTTATTATTCACCTATTTCTCACGAGCCCCATGCAGTAAAAGAAAAATACCAAAATAATCTAGCCTAATTTGCATATTTCCATAAAATCTAAGGCTCTGGCGAGACTTCGAGGGTTAATTTTAAATAAAACATTTTACTATATTAGGCTAGCACTTGGGTAATTTAAGACAAGAGGGCTTAATCCATTTAAAACGTAAATTTCCCATCCCAAAATTTTCTTCTCTGATTAGAGATGGAGATTCAAGATTGTGTTTGCTTTAATCTCATATTTCTCCTAGAGAAGTGATTTCGTCTCTCTCCATTCTCCGAAGCTCCGCGGCGAAGCCTAACGCGGAGGATGGAGAGGAGATCAAAGCGGACTAGCTCCTTGATTAAAACTGCACTATACTAACGTATACACCCCTCTTTACATTTTGTTGGGAATGAAGTGGATATCTTACGTTGTTTACTTAGAGAAGGGTGCACTGTTCCCTGTATGGCTAAGTATATTAATTCGCATCCTTAAATTGAGTCAGATTTTAAGATGGGAAAGGGGAGTTTTAACAGTTTTTCAAGATAAGTAATAGCCTAATTAGATACGGTATCCATTAGAAAAGGAGTTAATCTCTCCCAATCCCCGTCATGGGACGTCCATTAAAATGCTTAAGCGAAATTGAAGAAAACGAATTTTCCAACGTATATACTAAACAACTGAAACTTACTTCAGAATGGGCGTGACTTTGTTGAGTTTCATAGGATTTTTCATATACATCCTGAAAAAATACGGAAACGTAACATTTAATTGTAGACTACTTTAATTAATATTTAATTATGAAAGTGTTAAGTATTGAAAATATTTCATTAATTAAAGTATTCAGTTAACAGTTGCGCGCATGTGCAGACACACAAAAACGAGTGAATCCCATTGAAATAAGTATATTTTTAATTAAAAGAACTCAACACACAAGATTGTTACGCCATTTTAATTCAAAATTAAGTAAATCTTTCATTTAAGCAATTTTCGCTAACCGAAAGTTCAATTCAATTTGTATCTCACCACCTCCTTAACCAAAAAAAAATGGTTAGGTATTTTGTTACAAAAACTTAAGAACCTCGACAAAGACCTTGAGAATGGTATCTTGGTTCAAATATTACTGTAGTCTCGGAATAAAAAAGTAAAAAAAAAAAAACGTTTCCCGACAGACGGAAAGGTGGCAAAAAAGGTCAGGGGTTAAATTCGACTCTACCAAAAAATTTACCCTAGTAAAAAAAAAGAAAAATATCTGGGGGTGATATGACTCCATGGAGCAGCCTAAGAAAAAAAATGTTTCATTTTCACGCCTTAGAACTTAGAGAGAGAGGGAGTCAAGTTAGAGAGAGAGAGAGAGAATAATCTCCGGAGCCCCTTATGTTTACCTTCGCCCCCGTCCGGTCCTATTCCTTCGTGGCGGGTACTACCAAACTGGGTTCATCTCTCCTCTAGCCAATAAAAGTCTACTTGATTGATGTCTTCGATTTAAAGCGAAACCTAAACGTAAGGGACGTAGTAACTGGAGATCACGGAACACCTTGGTTGACCGGGATAAAGTCGGGAAGGTTTAAGATAATTTCCCAGAATCCCAGGTGCCATAAAAAAATAATATAATATGGTATATTTTTGGGTACATTTCTATAAATAAATTAACTCCTATTTCGTTTTGTCTTTAATATAATTAACATAATAATTGTTGTTATAATAATATCAAGTGAATCTGGATACAGTTCCAATTTTTTCCGGTGGTTCATTTGGATTTAGTCTTTCTTTCCAGCGACCAATTGAAGTTTCGTGTCCAATAATTTTGCGTGTTGACACCTTTTTCGAAGTTAATTCCTCTTTGTTTTCGTTTTCATTTGTTTGTTGTTTATTAACTGCGTTTTTATTTGTTTTGCGACGAAAAATTTTCTCAAGTTCAATTAAGGGGCTTTCAAAAAATACGTGAAGCCAAAATGCGATAATGACGCTTATTACAGCGAATTGTATTCCTAATCCAAACTGTAGAAATAATTAACAATTTAATTTTAATTTAATCGAAATTAAAATTAAATAAATAAGCTCACCATGACACTATCGTAAGAATCGACTAAACCACCCGAAGTTCCGAAATAATAAAATATAACAGGCATATTTATTAAATAAATTAAAAAGGTGAATTTCGAAAACCATTCGAAACCTTTCCAAGATAAAATAGAGTTTATCAAACCTGTATTATTATAAGCGGCGATTATTTAAAGGTAATCAGCTAATTAGTACTTTAATTAACGAACCTCCGTTGCCAGTAACGCATAAATATGTCAACCACGATATAGAAGCGGCCACAAATGGTTTACAGCAAAAAACGTAAAGCAATGTTTCAAATTGAGTCGGATTAACGCCGTGATTCCAACGTAATGACGAAAAGAAGACAAAAATCATCATGAAAAATGCCGTTAATGTTCCCAAGATCTTTTTGCTCTAAAATACGTACGATGTTCTTGAGTTAATTTAAACATTAATTTAACATTAAATTAAATACCTGAGAAATACTAAATGATTTTCTATCGGACAAGAAACAACCTAACGCCAAACCGGCGCTGTAAACACCAACGTGCCATTCCGGAGATTGGTGCGCACGTGATAAGTAATCATTCACTTTACTACAATAAGGATAAGTACAAGTAATTGAAGATGGTGCGTGGGTATAAATACTCTTCAACTCCTGACTTACTCAAGATCGTAACTGTACTGTAAGAGGGTAGGTGGGTCCTGATAAAAATAAGTTTCCCAAGTAATCCATAAATTGGACAAAATTCCCGTGGCCAATAAGGAACCAAAAGCAATCTTTCGATTTCTATCGCGATAATTAACAATTAACATTGTTAATTGGAGTGCGTTGATTAAACTTTAGGCGGTATACTTATTCACCTGGCGTAGCAGTACGCGAATACGGAGAAATAAACGTACAATTGTACATCAACACAAACGTACCAAGACTGGATACAACACTAATACACGTATACGCAACACGGGGTCAAAGGTTACGAAATTAATTCTAAATTAAATTTTATTTAGCGCTCTTACCGCTTTGTCAAATGGTATAAAATTACTTCCGAAGTATAAAATCGACCACCAATTTTCACGGCATTGTTCACCGATACTGTTGATCATTAAATTCCAAGTGGGACCAGAACCCATTAAGGGTAGTAAAAATGTTAAGCCAATTACCAGTAAAGTCATTGGGAGGATTCTAAATAATTTTTATAGTTAATTAAAGTTAAACTAATTTAGAACTACATTTTAAATACCTCCAGGCTCTTCTAAATACTGGTTTAACAATTTCCGAGTAAATTCCACCTAATTTCTTATCGCATCGTGTTCCATCGCGAAATTTTATATAAGTCAACAGAAACCCCCTTCAATAATTAATTATTAAGTTAACTAATTTAATAATTAAGTCATAATTAACTCGCCCTATTTACGTTATGAAGAAGAAAATATCAACAGATACTTGTCCATTTGTAAAAAACTGAATATACCAACTGGCATTCTTGTCTCTGAGTGAACCATGACCCCCTGAAGTAAAGGTTTTTTTTTTAATTTCAATTATTTATAAATGAAGCGGGTCAAAGGTAAAATTATGACTTACGGAGTGTCTTGCTTTGATAAGCGACAATTAGCATATGTATGGCAATGACCCAAATCATGGCCACGCATTTTATACCGTTAAAGAAGGCGGTATTGGGGTCAGGAGTGACCGGTAGGGTCAAAGCTTGATTGACGTTACGGTAAGCGGAAAATGCGTCGATTAAACTATTGGGGAAATCTGTAGTGGATATTCGGGTATTTTAACTAAACTGGTTTTATATTCTGTTATTCACAGTTATACTTTTTTCGACTTTTTTATCCGAATTATCTTCCCCGGTGTTCATAAAACTACAGAGTATCCCAGTTAATACGAACATAGCCAACATAATACTGAAATATTATAACAGAACTTAAAAGTCCGAATTTTTGGGTTTGGTTGAGAGTTTATCATCTCTTACGCAATTGCAAATTGATAACCTTCAACTTTCTTGGGTTTGGCTTTCTCGCAAGATTGAACGTTAGCTTGGAATCCAACTTGACCAGCGGCTTAAACATTAATTTACATTTAAATATAATTTAACCTAAGTTAAGGCCAGTTCAAATTCGTACCGTAGTTCGAAATTGATTCAATTTCCTCGGATTTACAAGTAGAGGGTATACAAACTCCAAATCTAAATCCACGATTGTAAAAATCCCACCCATACGATTTCAAAGCTTGTATAAACTATTGTAAACGTTTTTAGGATTTAATTAAGGAGAGGTCATTTTTAATTATTCTATTAATGTTTAATTATACTTCGCTGTTAGATTGTAGTTCGTCTAAGGCTGGTATGGTCAGTGGTCTCATATAAGTATGCCATTTTGGGGGTAAAGGGGGTTGAATATCAACTAAACAATATTGACCACGGATGGTCAAGTTACCCGCGCTCCAATCAGCTGGAGCTTGGATAGCCAAACATTGATCGTAATCTCCAAAAGATGACCAATTCTCGAAAAACTGACCACCGGAATGGAAACCAGTGGCGTCCACCACTAATAAAAATTACCCGGAAATTTGATTTTAAAAATAACTGTACGTGCCAAAATAAGCTGAGGTAACTGACTCACTTTGAATGGCCCACATTTTTAACTCTTTTAAATCCTTCAACATTTTATCAACGGCGTACTGACACTCGGTACTTATACCTAATTTTTCCGCGGAGGAATTAAAAGTTGGCCAAATACCATCAACAACCTTAGTGACCACATTCTGGACACGGGGTCCTATTCGCTCCCATTTCAATCGAGCGGCGACGTCCGATTCTTCCAATTTGACCTTAGCGGCCGAGAAGAAACCCGCTTGGACAAAAAGGGGTTTACCATCGCGATTATGATGGACTAAAGGTGCCCAAAACACGAGCAACAATGAAAAAACTAATTTCATTTTAGGTTTGGACCAAACAGAGCCTAATTTTTATCACGACGCCCGTCACGACCCGAACTCGACTTAGAGACGCGACGACTAATAAAGTTCCGAAAACGTAAGGAGTAAATAATTTTTTTCTTTGAACCCTTGAATTTATTGAAACCACGTACGTAAAGAGTGGCATGGCACTCGGTAATACTTAGAGTTTATTATAACAGTAAACTTTCCAAGTTTCATTGCCCTCAAGATGAAATTCCGGTTTCTTGAGGTACTTATCCCCCCAGGACAACCCTCCCATACACAAAGAACTTCTATCTATGGCAAGATTCACGGCCAAGGATGCGTGTCAACCGAGCATTATCATTTTATTATTTTTTTAGATTTATAAATAATATTAACGGGTGTTTGGAACGTCGAGAAATAGATTTCCTTGTTGTAAATGGGACGTAGTTTTTAGTTAAATTTCAGGTTTTTTTATTTACTTGACGCGCGGGGAACATTTTTGAAATTGGAAATTTTAAAAGCTTGCACACCTCCTATTTCAATTTGATGTATTTAATCTGGAATAAAACCACCGAAGCCTACGTACTAATGAATTCTAGTATTACTAACACCAGAAGGGGATAATAGAAGAAGGATGACACTCTGTATCCTCTTAATGCTTTAGTTATGTAACGTCATTCTTCCCAGGCTCACCCCCCTTTTAGTTTGCATTCCCGCTCATCAAACTACAAATGGGCATCGCACCGTTAGGTGAATTCTATAATTGTTTGGCACTAAATCCCCAGCAATCATCCCACAAACCTCGTCTTGACATGGGACAAAAATGCGCAAGCGCATGCGTCTTGTCAAATATTTAAACGCTAATAGAGTAATGATGAGGGAACTATTTATCGTGTATGTGATTCGGTTTAGTAACCTTGCTCTAAATGTTCCGATGTTGGGAAGAGTGACGTTACACTTACTCCGCTTTGTGGTACACTTCTCTCGAAGAGAAGTATTATATACTTCTGCTAACACTATTTGCAACTTAACTGAACACTAATGAAATATTTTCATTGATGGATTTGTGAGTGACAGACTTTTATCACTTACCGGAAATCTTCAATGGTTATCATCCCTCTTGGAGTTGAATATTCACAGATAAAGTTGTTTTACTTGTCATAATTTGTTGATTTCAGTTTAGTGATTCTCCTTTTCCCCTTGGGTGATACTTTTCTGCCTTTCACCCAAGAAAGGGCCAAGATGTAACAATTCCAAGGCTTACCGCACAAATAATACACAACCGATTTTGCCTATTTTCACTAGTTTTAACACTCGATACCGATTAAATATCGTAACACAAACTCTATAAAATTCGTATTTTCAATAATTTCATTTAAACACATTAAATAAATCATATTTACAACTAAAATTACGCAAATAGCACAATTACACACAGTACGCAGAGCGGCAGACCGCCCGCCAGATTTTCAACTGAGTGCTGGAAATAATCAAAAAAGTGGATCACGTGCATCTTTTGTTTATATGACGTCAGAATCACATGTAATCATAAGTAGACGACAGAGTGACGTTACGTATGGGGTGGAATTATTTCGTCATATGATTCTTTTTAATTTATTAAAGTAATTATCTAGTTTTAATTAATAACAATGAATGAAAGCCCCGAAAGTGATTTGGATTTCCAAGAATGGGTGGCCGTGCGTAAGGATACTTTTAGGAAAGACAGAGATATTGGAAAAAATACAAAGATCCTGGTAGCCTGGAATGAGGAGTTGGACAGTGCAGCTATAACCATGCTTGATAAATCGCGAGAAGCCAGTGATAATTGGAGTAATTCTGAGGCTGGATTATTCACTATTAAACAATTATATTACGTCCATCAACAACTGGCCCTCCTCCATCCTGAAATTAAATTTCCTGAATACTTACAGACATTTCTCTCAAAGAAAAAACTATTTCAAAGACAAACCAAGTTGGATCCAAACGTTGCTTCCAAAAAATTACAAGAATTCTTAACAAACTCGTTACATTTATGTGGAAAAAATGTACTTTTGGGTGTTTTATTTCAAAAGGGAGATATATTTAGTAACTATGAAGAGAGCAACACGGAACTGAAACAGAAAGGTTACGAGAATGAAGTTGAATCAAACACCAAAGAATTGGAAGAAGTATTAGCTCTGAGGGAAAGATGTCAAACCATGTTAGAAATGGTTTCAATCTATGTCGTGGAAGAGGAAACCATTGGAAAATTATTAGTTTCCCTTGGAAAATTTTACAACTTCCAACTTTGGCAATTTTTGGAAGAAAGAGAATTTGCGCAAACTAAAATTGACGAGACTCAAGAACAGTTAAAAACACGGGAATTTGGCCAAAAGATCTTGCAAAATTTAAAGAGCAAACTTGAGCAATGGAAAGAGCAATATATATCAGCTGATGAAGCTGTACAACATCTTTACGAAGAATATTATAGAAAAACCTGGAAAATACTTTTAGATCAAAGAAATAGAATGGCAAACGATCAGACTCATTTTGGGAAAGTTGCCTATAGTCTGCACGCCATGGATAAATTTCACCAAGTTGATGTTAAAGTTTCAGCGGAAAGACTGAAGCTCTTAACAGTAATTAAGGCCACCAGGGAATTACAGAGAAATAGGCTTAAAGAATTGGTTAGAAAAATTAGGTCTAAATCTAAATTTTCATAGAGGATGAAATTATTTTTAATTAAATCTTTGTAAACAATCATTCAGAGAAGAAATGCATTGCTGAAAAAAGATATGCAATCCATGGATAATGAAATCCACGAATCGAATATCAATTGCCTTAATATGGGATTAGAAATTTTAGAAGAGGAAGAGAATTTATTAAAGAAAAAAATTAATTTTATTTGTAATAAATTAAAGGGTGTGTTAATTAATTTAATTTAATTTAATTACTAAGGAATTAAATCCTAATATCTTGAATCTCTTTAAGGGGAGGAAGAGGAAGGTATTTTCTTTGATGCTCAAGAATCATTTGAAGATTGTGAAAATTTAGATGACCCTGAGGTTAATCAACACCCAGATATAATTAAATTAAAGAAAAAATTAAATAATGTTTATAGAAGAAGAGCTGCTTTGAGAAACAAAAAGGTTGAGAAGATTTCAAAATCCAAAATGGCTTCCTAATTAATTATTATAATATCTTTTATTTTTTTACAGAAAGCTTTATTAGAAGAACAGAAACAAAAATTTAAAAGCAAGGAAGAAGCAATTAAAAAGCAACAAAAACATCATTCAATTCAAATTGTAATAAATTATCTTCATCTCTAATTTAATCTTTATAGTTTAATTTAATTTGAATTATTTAATTCATTTTTTATTTAATTTAGAAAAAAATTGAACGTGAAAAAGAGCAAAAAAATCTAAAAGAATTTAGGGATCTGGAAAGACAAAGAACTTTGCAAAGATTGAAAGGATATAGGAAGGTATAATAAATATTTCATATTCTAACCTAACTTAACTTAACTAGGCTAACACTTTTATTATCACTATTAGAAATATCTTAAAGCAGAAGAGAAAGAAACTATATTAGATGACAAAGATCTTCCACCTCCACCAGCTGATTGGTTAATTAATACCGAAACTCTTACACCACCTTCATCCCAAATTCCTCCTCCTCCTTTACCAGAAACCATGGTGGCCATTCCACCTCCTCCCAGTTCAAATCCTCCTCCTCCACCTTTACCACCCAGTTCAATTCCTCCTCCTCCCCCTTTAGCCCCCAGTTCAATTCCTCCCCCACCACCCCCATTACCTCCCAGTTCAATTCCTCCTCCACCCCCTTTACCTCCCAGTTCAATTCCTCCTCCACCACCTCCCCCTCCTCCTTTCCTAAATCCTCCAATTAAATTTGAATCTGTTAAACCTAAAACAACAAGGCCCAAGTCTGAACCAACTAGGGAACCACCTGGAATTGATTTAAATGATATCTTAGCAGCTAGAAACAAATTAAAGAAACGTGAAGATGAAACTAGTAAGAATTAAAACTTTTTCTGGGGGTTTTAAACCAGCTGAAATTAATTAATAAAAATTTAAAATTAATGGTTAATCTTATCTATTTTAGAGGATTCTTCTAGAGGATTACCTCTACCATTAGAAGGAAATCTACAGAGTATTCTTAAATCTGTACTTTCTAGGATTAGAGTAGATCATACTGATGGTGATACTGATTCTGATTATAGTCAAGATGATAATGATTTTGATTAAATTATAATAATTAAATATATATCTAATATTTTCTGAAGAGTTTAATGTCTGGAATGGGAAGGAATCTTTTTAAATGAAATGAATTGTGATATATTTTTTAATGCTTTACCGGTACTGAATTAATTAATTAATTAATTAATTTTAGAATTAAATAAAAAACATTTTTCATACTCAATAAGATGGTTTTTATTTTGTTTCCCCACTTTATACATCATTACTTTTAATCCCTTTGCATCATCTTTTGTCTGGCCATCTTCTTCTTAGAGACCTTTTTCTTGGGGGCTTCATCATCAGCAGCAGCCTTAGCTACAGCTTGTTCTTTCTCCGATAGAATTACCTCAATGTGGCATGGACTGCTCATGTAAGCTAAAATAACAAAGAAAATTAATTAATTTAATTTTAATTTAATTTAAAGGATGGAATTAATAAATTTAATTTTAATTTAAAGGATGGAATTAATAAATTTAATTTTAATTTAAAGGATGGAATTAATAAATTTAATTTTAATTTAAAGGATGGAATTAATAAATTTAATTTTAATTTAAAGGATGGAATTAATTAATTTAATTTTAATTTAAAGGATGGAATTAATTAATTTAATTTTAATTTAAAGGATGGAATTAATTAATTTAATTTTAATTTAAAGGATGGAATTAATTAATTTAATTTTAATTTAAAGGATGGAATTAATTTAATTTTAATTTAAAGGATGGAATTAATTTAATTTTAATTTAAAGGATGGAATTAATTTAATTTTAATTTAAAGGATGGAATTAATTTAATTTTAATTTAAAGGATGGAATTAATTTAATTTTAATTTAAAGGATGGAATTAATTAATTTAATTAAATTAAAGGATGGAATTAATTAATTTAAAGGATGGAATTTAATTAATTTAAAGGATGGAATTTAATTAATTTAAAGGATGGAATTTAATTAATTTAAAGGATGGAATTTAATTAATTTAAAGGATGGAATTTAATTAATTTAAAGGATGGAATTTAATTAATTTAAAGGATGGAATTTAATTAATTTAAAGGATGGAATTTAATTAAATTAAAGGATGGAATTTAATTAAATTAAAGGATGGAATTAATTAAATTAAAGGATGGAATTAATTAAATTAAAGGATGGAATTAATTAATTTAAAGGATGGAATTAATTAATTTAAAGGATGGAATTAATTAATTTAAAGGATGGAATTAATTAATTTAAAGGATGGAATTAATTAATTTAAAGGATGGAATTAATTAATTTAAAGGATGGAATTAATTAATTTAAAGGATGGAATTAATTAATTTAAAGGATGGAATTAATTAATTTAAAGGATGGAATTAATTAATTTAAAGGATGGAATAAATTAATTTAAAGGATGGAATTAATTAATTTAATTTAATTAAAGGATGGAATTAATTAATTTAATTAAATTAAAGGATGGAATTAATTAATTTAATTAAATTAAAGGATGGAATTAATTAGAATATTTACGATTAATTCTGCCATGAGCTCTGTAAGTTCTCCTCCTCATCTTGGGAGCTCTATTGACTTGAATGTGTTCAATCACTAGCCTATCAACATCCAAACCCCGGCAATCAGCGTTACTTTCAGCATTACGTAAGAGTTGAAGTAAGAATTCGGCACTCTTTTGAGGCCATCTTCCTTGGGTGCAACCCCATTGTTTAGCCTGGGCTTTACGTCCAACACCTCCGTTAAATCTTCTGAATGGTACAATTTCTTTCTTGGCCACTACGTTCTTCAAGAATCTTTGGGCTCTCCTCAGAGGCATTTTTTTGATAGCCTGAGCTGTCTCCCTCGTGTTCTGTTAGTAATTAAGGCTTAGGTTCTATCTTAAGTAACTTAATTAATTAATTATTTAAGAGAGCTTACCTTAAAATGAACCCTAAGGTTTGAACCCCTAGCTTTACATGCTGTATGGTTTGAAACATTCGTTAGGCTTAATGAAATGGGTTTCGTTTAAAATAGTTATCATTACCTTTAGTAGCATTCTCCGGTTCCATAGAATAACGAGCCATTTCGAAGGCCTAATTAAATGAAATTAACAAAAAATTAATTATAACTCCGAATGTTTCAACAAGGAATCTTATCTAATATAAAAACGTGTTTCTAAAATGACCGAGGCTTAAGACTAATGCCTTTAACTAAATACTACACAAATTCCATTGTAAAAATCGCATAAATAATTATTTAAAACATCTCAAATGCATAAAATAAACGTTTTAAGTTGGATTAAAATCAACATTACCTTTAAATAATTAAAGATTACCAAGATTTAATATAATTATAGGAAATCAACCAACCTGAGGGTTTTCGTAGACGACCGGAACTCGAAAGATTTTTATTTCCCCTTCTTTTACTTCCCCTCAAAACCGAAGGAAGGTAATGCGACACCTAGCGGTAAAAATGACGTCACACAGCGGGAATTTCAAATATAATGCGTGAAACTGGGGAATTTTTTACCTTTTATAGTTTCATCATGGATAAAGAATGCGCGTGAGGAAATTAGTTTTCACGCTATAGGATCGGCAACTCCCTATCTCGAACGACAGCTTATTCTGTATATACTCTGTTACAACATCGGTTGTCAGCACGCGTAAAGCTAAGTCTCTATGTAACGTAGCTTTGTACGTGCTGTCAAGAGACTAAAAACTTCAGGATCTTCAGGATTTAAAATATCCGCGTGTTTTTTTAGCTCGAGTGCACGGACCTCTAGGCCTTAGTTTCAAACACGCGTGAAATTGCCTACAGCCTACTACGCGTATTTGAAACTAAGGCCCAGAGGTCCGTGCACTGAGCCAAAATACTCGCGGATATTTTAAATCCTGAAGATCCTGAAGTTTTTTGTCTCTTGACAGCACGTACAAAGCTACGTTACATAGAGACCTAGCTTTGCGCGTGCTGACAACCGATGTTGTAACAGAGTATATACAGAATAAGCTGTCGTTCGAGATAGGGAGTTGCCGATCCTATAGCGTGAAAACAAATTTCCTCACGCGCATTCTTTATCCATGGTTTTATTGAAATAATTTAACAATTGCGCAACTTTTTAAGAGTTTTTTATTTATTTCAAAACATATATTAAGCAGAAAAATTGATACAAAATGAAAACCCTAAGCGTAATAATTAAGATTAGCCTTTTTCTTGGCTTGAACCTCTAAAATAGCATCCATGAAATCTTCGTGCGTTACTACTGTGGCTCCTCTTCTCAAGGCAATCATACCAGCTTCAACACAAACGGCTTTACATTGGGCGCCATTAAAGTCATCTGTACATCTGGCCAACTCTTCAAAGTTGACATCAGGACTAAAATCAAAATATTCATCAATTAAAAACAAATTAATTCAATTAACCTGGGAACCAAAGAAAAAGGGCAATTAATTCTTACTCCACATTCATTTTTCTGGAGTGAATTTGCATAATTCTTGCTCTAGCTTCATCATTTGGATGAGGGAACTCAATTTTACGATCCAGACGTCCAGATCTCAATAGAGCAGGATCCAAAATGTCCACACGATTTGTAGCAGCAATAACCTATTAAAAATTAATATTAAAGTTGTTCTTAATGATAAATAATTATTCCAAATGAAAAGTAATTATTCCAAATGAAAAGTAATTATTCCAAATGATAAGTAATTATTCCAAATGATAAGTAATTATTCCAAATGATAAGTAATTATTCCAAATGATAAGTAATTATTCCAAATGATAAACAATTATTTAGAATAAATAATTATTCTAAATGATAAATAATTATTCTAAATGATAAATAATTATTCTAAATGATAAATAATTATTCTAAATGATAAATAATTATTCTAAATGATAAATAATTATTCTAAATGATAAAAAATTATTCTAAATAATAAATAATTATTCTAAATAATAAATAATTATTCTAAATAATAAATAATTATTCTAAATAATAAATAATTATTCTAAATGATAAATAATTATTCTAAATGATAAATAATTATTCTAAATGATAAAAAATTATTCTAAATGATAAAAAATTATTCTAAATGATAAAAAATTATTCTAAGTGATAAAAAATTATTCTAAATGATAAAAAATTATTCTAAATGATAAATAATTATTCTAAATGATAAATAATTATTCTAAATAATAAATAATTATTCTAACTAATAAATAATTATTCTAAATAATAAATAATTATTCTAAATAATAAATAATTATTCTAAATAATAAATAATTATTCTAAATAATAAATAATTATTCTAACTAATAAATAATTATTCTAACTAATAAATAATTATTCTAACTAATAAATAATTATTCTAACTAATAAATAATTATTCTAACTAATAAATAATTATTCTAACTAATAAATAATTATTCTAAATAATAAATAATTATTCTAAATAATAAATAATTATTCTAAATAATAAATAATTATTCTAAATAATAAATAATTATTCTAACTAATAAATAATTATTCTAACTAATAAATAATTATTCTAACTAATAAATAATTATTCTAACTAATAAATAATTATTCTAAATAATAAATAATTATTCTAAATAATAAATAATTATTCTAAATAATAAATAATTATTCTAAATAATAAATAATTATTCTAAATAATAAATAATTATTCTAAATAATAAATAATTATTCTAAATAATAAATAATTATTCTAACTAATAAATAATTATTCTAAATAATAAATAATTATTCTAAATAATAAATAATTATTCTAACTAATAAACAATTATTCTAAATGATAAATATTTATTCTAACTAATAAACAATTATTCTAAATGATAAATAAATAATTAGGTTTCAATTTACTTTAATGTCAGTATGAGAACTGAATCCATCCAACTGATTCAAGAGCTCCAACATTGTTCTTTGTACTTCCCTATCTCCAGCTTTTTCACTATCAAAACGTTTTGTTCCAATGGCATCCAACTCATCAATGAAGATTATAGCGGGTGCCTTTTCTTTAGCCAATGCAAATGCATCCCTGACCAATTTAGCTCCATCCCCAATGAACATCTGGACCAACTGAGGACCGGCCAGTTTCAAAAATGTAGATTTTGTTTGAGCAGCGCACGCTCGGGCTAATAAAGTCTTGCCAGTGCCGGGAGGTCCGTATAACAATACACCTATAATATTGTTAAAAAGTTTAATTAACATTAATTAAATTTAAACTTGGAATAATTAATTAGCAATACCTTTGGGAGGTTGAATACCCAAATTCTCAAATTTTTCTTTATGAGTCATGGGTAAAACAACAGCTTCAATCAACTCTTGAATTTGTTTATCTAAGCCTCCGATATCACTGTATTGTTCAGTAGGTCTTTCATCAACTTCCATGGCCTTTACTCTCGAATCATATTCTTGGGGAAGAGTTTCCAAGATCAAGTAAGAGTCCTTGTTAACTCCCTGATTGTAATTAACACTAATTAGTTATAATAAACTACACAAACACTGACTGTAATTAATTAATCAACTTACAACTAAGTCTCCAGGTTTTAATTTCTCAGCATCAACTAATCCAATAACTGGAAGAAAGTATGTCTGAAAGAAACGTGGATTATTAAAGTTGTACAGTGTATTCAGGGTTCATACAACATTTGGAAAACAAATTTCCCTGAGATTTTAAAGGTTTTTTAATTCCCATATACTTCCCTGAATTTTCCAGGTTTTTCCCGTATATGGAGTATCCTATGGAGCAAATGTTAACGAAGGAGGGGGGACGGGGGCAAATATGACTATTACATAATCAAAGGATATCCCCGTATCTCTAATATAACCAGAGTTATGAGCCTCCAAAGTATAGTGTAATGTTAATCCTATGGAGGATGTGTTATATTGAACATTTTGCTTAATTACTCGGCCCCTGTTTGACGGAAATTTCCCCGATTTCCCTGAATTTTACTAAAAATTTGAAATTTCCCTGATTTCCCTGAATTTTACTAAAAATTTGAAATTTCCCTGATTTCCCTGAATTTTACTAAAAATTTGAAATTTCCCTGAATTTTACTAAAAATTTGAAATTTCCCTGATTTCCCTGAATTTTACTAAAAATTTGAAATTTCCCTGATTTCCCTGAATTTTACTAAAAATTTGAAATTTCCCTGATTTCCCTGAATTTTACTAAAAATTTGAAATTTCCCTGGTTTCCCTGAATTTTACTAAAAATTTGAAATTTCCCTGATTTCCCTGAATTTTACTAAAAATTTGAAATTTTCCTGAATTTTCCCTGAGGTTTTTGTCAACTATTTATTTCCCTGATTATTCCAGGTTTTCCCTGTTTTCCAGGTTTGTATGAACCCTGACAGTGATTTCAAAGTTCAAATCTTACTTGTCTTGTTGAAGTCTTGATGACAGCGCATTTTCCCTTTCTTTGAGAATCTAGATCAACATTAGCTCCATCTTCTTCACCTAATTCTTGAGGATCAACATCTAACAACTAAATAAAGAATTAAAGTGTAATTATTATTATAACTTAATTAGATTAATTAATATAATAGCTTTACCTCGATGACATTTGATACCAAATAAGGCAAGGTTTTATTCACTTTAATCTTTTCATTGTTTTCCTTAATTTTATCTTTTTGCGTTTGAAGTTCATGATTGATTCTTTGGATTTCACTTCTCATAATTTTGATCTCATTATCCAAGAGACGGGTTCGACTGATCAGTTCGTCAGTTGACATACGAAGGACGTCATCACCGAATGTTTCCTAGTTAAAATAATTAATTTAATCGTTTAAAATTAATTTAATAAACGGGTGTCAAATAGCCCCCCCCCCCACCTCTTCAATGATTTCTCCTTTTTATAAATAGCCAAGGCTTACTATAACACGTACGAAATCTTCCGAATTTTGAATTTAAGAGAAAAATTAGCAATAATATTACTTACATCGGCAATTTCCACGTTTTCAGCAACCGTTGCAGCACTCATAATTAATTTATTTAACGTTAATTACGTAAATACACTGCTTCAACAATACAAATCACGTCAACAGAAACTTGCTTGTCACTCTCTTGCAGGGATGCCAGATTGAAAACCTTCAACCCGCCAAAATGAAATTGGAAACAAGCCCAAAAAACCGCCAGTCGGTATTTCTAAAAGAAGCCCAAAAACTGCCTCAGATCTAAAGTATCCAGCCCAAAAACAAGCCAAAAATTTATCGTGAAAATTTGGAATTTGTTTTTCTTTTAAGCCTTAAGAAATTTCAATGCATATGATATTACATACTGACACCATTTTTAAAACCCAAAACAAAATGAAACCACTTTATTTAACCATAAATTGACGAATTATAAGCTACACAAATGGTTTGACAGTACCATTTGTCAATTTTTTGGGCATTTTAATGATCTTCGCCTATTGGCGGTATTTTAAGTACGGAAAGCCAAAGAAAAACCCCGACAAGCCCAATTTCCAGCCAACAGCCAACCCTTTTATTTCCAGCCAATATTTTAGAGAAGAAGCCCAATTAGCGTCTTTCCAGCCCAATATGGCAACACTGCTCTCTTGCCGAAATTGTAATTTCGGTCTTCAACCGCCAGGGGTCTAAATTTCCGGTTGCATACCACTACTACCATTGGCGCGAAAATTTGACTTTAACTTGAAAGCACGTTGCCGAATCAAAAATGATCAATCTGGTCCCGCTATTGTATTTTCTGCATATAAAGTCCAACTATTACTTTAATTTTTATCACCTGACTATTAATTTTCAAAGAAATAGTGCTTTTCCATTCGGTAAAACATAACCGAGCGATTTTCTAAGGAGTTGTTTAGCGCATTCCATAACCAACCGGAAGTGTATTAGTATTGTCTGTTACGTCACAAAAAGGGGTCATGTAAGGTCAACTTCAGCATTGCAGCGTGGTTTAGGTTCCTCGCGTGGATTTTAGTTAATAAATCTGCAAAATGGTAATTAATTATGATGAAATAACTATAATAATATTAAAAATGTCTCGTAAATATTAATTAAATAAAATTTTTCCAGGCGGTATTGGGAGTACAAATAGTTGTAACCATGATCATGGCTAGTGTACTCTCTAAGCTGTCTGGTTATTGCTCCTTCGCGCAATGGCTAATTTGCAACCGGTAACTTTAATCTTAATTAAAATTAATTATGGCTGCATTAACTTTATATCCTTAAAGGCTGGTGAGATTTCTCCATCCAACAGATGAAGAACTTAGAACATTGGGTGGTGTTCCTAAAGCGAAAGCTAAAGGGAAAAGGGGGAGAGATAGGATAATAGAGGAGAAAAATCACTTCTTGGTTCCAAGAAACATTGAAATGAATTTAGATAGCGCAATTATAAGACGCTTGGACATGATGCAATTACGTTATTACCCTGAATATCAATGGCTAATAGATTTTGCAGCTTGTTCAGCATTTGTATATATCATCACAGAACTGTATAATTATGGTTTTCAAAACAAAGAGGAAGTGAATCTCAGTTTACTTTGGTGTTTGTTGGTTATTGGCTTTGCTACGTATCCTTTCTAAATTTTTTCTTTCTGAAGACAAGAGACTCAAAGGTTAAAGCATGGATGAAGGATGCGCGTGAGGAAATTTGTTTTCACTCTACAGGATAGGCAACTCCCTATCTCGAGCGACAGGATATTCTGTATACACTCTGTTACAACGTCGGTTGTCAGTACGCGCAAAGCTGTTTCTCTATGTAACGTAGCTTTGTACGTGCTGTCAAGAGACAAAAAACTTCAGGATCTTCAGGATTTAAAATATCCGCGAGTTTTTTAGCTCGAGTGCACGGACCTCTAGGCCTTAGTTTCAAATACGTGTGAAATTGCGTACAGTCTACTACACGCATTTGAAACTAAGGTCTAGAGGTCCGTGCACTCGAGCTAAAAAACTCGCGGATATTTTAAATCCTGAAGATCCTGAAGTTTTTTGTCTCTTGACAGCACGTACAAAGCTACGTTACATAGAGACCTAGCTTTGCGCGTGCTGACAACCGACGTTGTAACAGAGTGTATACAGAATATTCTGTCGCCCGAGATAGGGAGTTGCCGATCCTATAGCGTGAAAACAAATTTCCTCACGCGCATCCTTCATCCATGGTTAAAGGTTACAGATCCTTAATTATAAACTCAGAAAAGTCCTATTTTCATTAACAGTTTTATATTTTCGTGGTGAAGAACCAATAGGAGAAAGATCAATGTGTTTAACATCCGGATTATTCTTCTTTTTAGTAGCCATGATAGTTTTAATTGTAGATGAAAATATGTTGGAATTTGGTCTTGAAAATGGTTAGGTCTATTAATATTAATTAGTGTTTAACATAAATAGATGCAAGGTCTAAATTAAATTTGATTAAATTTGATCTTTTCTTCAGCTTATCAAAGCTTCAATGCAAGCGCGCATCATTTTCTTTCTGGTCAAGGTGTTACCTCCAGTGGTCCAACTTCAAAATTAATGTTTAAACTAAGTTTGGCTGTATGGTGTGGACTTGTGGGAGCATTTTTTACCTTCCCTGGATTGCGTTTTGCTAGAATGCACTATGATTGTTTAAAATTTAGCGAAGAAAGTCATTTCTTTAAGTAATTAATAACTATAAGCACTCCCTTTAAAGGGAGGGTGAAGTAGAAAATCAAGTGATTTTTTATCAATTCTACTAATTATAAGACCAGTGTGCATAGTGAAACATTCAGGAAATACCAGCTCCGAATGATTTTAAAATTCAAATTAGGTTCAGATTTTAAGGATAATTTTAAACAAGGACTGCCGACCAATCGCGTAACGCCCTGCCTTTTTATTAACAAAATTCTCGTGGCACGCTCCATGTCTCGCGCCACGATTGTCACGTCACGCGCCAAATTTTATCAAATCTCGTGATTAATTTCATTCAACACGGAATGTGCCACGAGAATTTTGTTAACAAAAAGGCAGGGCGTTACGCGATTGGTCTGCAGTCCTTGTTTAAAATTATTCTTAAAATCTGAACCTAATTTGAATTTTAAAATCATTCGGAGCTGGTATTTCCTGAATGTTTGACTATGCAGACTGGTCTTATAATTAGTAGAAGAATCGATAAAAAATCACTTGATTTTCCACTTCACCCTCCCTTTAAATAAATTAATAAACTAACAAATTAAAATAATGTTAATTAATTAATTATTTTACAGAGTAGTATTACACACTAGCTTTTTATCTCCACTATTAGTCATTTTACTTTGGGTTAAACCAATAGCCAGGGATTATTTGACCAAAAGAACGTGGCCTGGAATGGAAGGAACAATGTAATAAACTTTAATTTAATTTAATTTAATTTCACTTAACAGTATAAAAAAAAAAGTGAAATTAATATAGTTTTTTATGTTTTTGGGGTCTATTTTCTTATAGAATGCGATCTGATATGTTTGATACAACGAGAATTCTTATAGTTGTTGCGGTGGTTTTATTCCGTTTCATGCTAATGCCTTCTTACCTTCAATCCTACTTGAACATGGCACCTGGAAAACTTTCAAAACTTCGTAGAGAAGCTGGAAACATAAGCAACGTTGAATTACAAAAAACAGTTGCCAGAGTTTTCTATTATTTATGCGTTGTTGCGTTGCAATACATCACACCATTGTTGTTATGTCTTTATACAGCTTTCCTTCTTAAAACATTAGGTATAAATCATAAGTTTATAAGATATGTTCCATAAGTGTGTCACTCGTTAATGAGAGCTTGTCATGAAGTGACGTAGGTCATAGATTCTCGTAAAGCGACGCCTAGTGAGGCGCTGTCAAAGGCTTAGTACAGACTAAAGAGGAGGATGGAAGTCCTGCAATTTAACCGAGTGTAGTCAATTCTCACGTCGTTCTTGAACTAGCTCTCATTAAGCCTCTAGCATTAAGAAGTATGGGTAGTGACATACTTACAGGGGTGTGCGAGTACTCGTTAAGTTCGAGTACTCGGTTCGAGTATCGAGCCGAGTACTCGACTCGATACTCGATAACAACACATTGAGATACTCGAGACAGATTCGAGTAGCTTTTTAACATTTTAAATACTCGACAAATACTCGAGTCCAAGGCTTACAACTACTCGAGTCCGAGGCTTACAACTATAGCAGACGATGAGTTCATGATCATTTATTTTGAAAATCACCTGTTCAATGTTTAATTGATCACTAGCAATCTTTTTGAACTAGTTAGATGTTAGATAATTTACAAAATTGCTACTCGACAAGTCAATATTTGAGACTCGATAATTACTCGAAAGAACCAAAATTTGACCAATCTAAATACTCGATACTCGAAAGTATTTTTGAGACTCGGCTCGATACTCGATAAGAAATTAGTTTCGATACTCTGACTCGGCTCGATACTCGATAAGAAATTAGTTTCGATACTCGGACTCGGCTCGATACTCGATAAGAAATTAGTTTCGATACTCGGACTCGGCTCGAAACCGAAAAAACGGGACTCGCACACCACTGTTGTTGATTGACTTAATTAAATATTTTTTTCAGGTGAATATAGTTGGCTACCGTCCTCAAACCTGACAAATGGTACTCTAGATGAAAGTACTTCAACATCATCAATTTTTGAAGGCAATGGGGATAGAATTTTAGGAGATTCGGTTCTCGAAACTAGTCAAAGCTTCTCATTAGCTTTAAATAATCTTAAAAAGGTCTTTACCCCCGTACTTTATCGCGGAGTTTTGGGTTTTATGACATGGTGGTTGTGCACAGTATGGTTTTCAACCAGCGCTATTGGACTCGTGTATTGTTCATACTTTAGTGAGAGTTAAAAAGAGAATTATTATCAGTTTTAAAGGAGTGTTTAATTAAAAATAAAAACAAGATTTGTGGAACTGAAACTTCCATAGATTAGGGATTAATTTTTGGAAATAAAAAAAAAACAAATAAAATTCAAGTTTTGTGTTAAAAAACAAATGTTTTGCCAGAAACCTAGGAAAGTTCTAAAAAATTTTGTAATTTCTTATTGGCAATAAAATAAAATAATTTAAATAAAGTTTTTTTTTTCTTTTGGCTTTGTTTCATTTTTTTTTTTTTTATAATTATTTACAGCTTTAACATTTTTTTCTTTACAATTCGTTACTTTCTATACAAAATTGTAATGTAATACTTAACTACAGTTAGTGAATATTTAATTGAACTTAAAACTAAGATGGAATCATACTATAGAACATAATATAAGCTGCATCAGTCTGAAGACAAAAAACCAAAAAAATTATATTTTTTTAGTAAATTTTTAATTTTATGACCTCTGACCTTCTTTAAAAAATAATAAAACACTTACAGCCACGGAACTGGAACTTATTTCAGAAACATCTTGATCATCATATTTGAACCATTTTTCATTTGATTTACAAATGGCGATGTCTAAAGAATTTTAAATTAATTAAATTGTAATTTTAAATTAAGTAATTAACTAATTATTAATTAATAAAAAATATAATTTTAATTTAAATAACTTACAATGGCCTCCCTCTAAGGTTCCAAAATGATTCTACAGAAAAAAATTAATTAATTAAGTCTTAATAATATTTAACTAATTAAACTAATTAGACTTACCACAACTCCGTAGAGTGAATAGTTAGTTTGGTACGTTTTACAATCATCACTCGTGTAAGGCTCCATGTCAAGGTTTGTTAATGGGAAATTAACCATGGTTTTTAATTTACTTCTCCACATTCCTTCGTAAGAAAATCGTTTCAAATGAATCACGAGAACTTTAGGAAGTTTCACGATAAACATTTGTTTCTCAGCTTCCCGTTTTTGTTTGCAAGTTGGACAATTCCATCCAGCATCTCCGGATATTCTTTCCGTTTTTAGAAAGTTCTTTATACAATCCTAGAAAAGGAAATAAGTTCAATGAATTAATTAAATAATTAAATTATCATAATTACAATTTAATTTAATTACTTAAAGGGAGGGTGAAGTAGAAAATCAAGTGAATTTTTATCGATTCTTCTACTTATTATAAGACCAGCCTGCATAGTGAAACATTCAGGAAATACCAGCTCCGAATGATTTTAAAATTCAAATCAGGTTCAGATTTTAAGGATAATTTTAAACAAGGACTGCCGACCAATCGCGTAACGCCCTGCCTTTTTATTAACAAAATTCTCGTCGCACGTTCCGTGTCAAATGAAATTTATCACGAGATTTGATAAAATTCGCGCGCTACGTGATAATCGTGGCGCGAGACATGGAGCGTGCCACGAGAATTTTGTTAATATAAAGGCAGGGCGTTACGCGATTGGTCGGCAATCCTTTCTTTAAAATTATCCATAAAATCTGAACCTAATTTGAATTTTAAAATCATTCGGAGCTGGTATTTCCTGAATGTTTCACTATGCAGACTGGTCTTAAAATTAGTAGAAGAATCCATAAAAATTCACTTGATTTTCTATTTCACCCTCCCTTTAATTAAAGAAAAGTACTAAGACTTACGTAAAGAGAGCATCTACTAGTTGAAGATATGGGGACGGAAAGGCAAGAGAAAACTTCGTAACTATTAGAGACTGATTTGCAATAGAGGCACGTTAATTGGGACAATAGGAGTCCTTCAAAAATTTCTTGAATGGCGGAGTTATTTCTAATTGTATGCCAGTTCCAAAATAATTGGATTCCGACTGACACTGGTTTTTTGTCAGTTTCAGGTGGAGGTGATTTGTTTGACTGCCCCTTTTGATTGAATCAAAATATATTAATTGATTAACATCCTTAATCATTAATTAATTAATTAACATCCTTAATCATTAATTAATTAATTAACATCCTTAATCAATAATTAATTAATTAATTAACATCCTTAATCAATAATTAATTAATTAATTAACATCCTTAATCATTAATTAATTAATTAAAATAAAATACCCTATTTATTTCCATATGGAGTTTTTCCATTAATTTTGTTAAGAACTCGTGAGCATCTTGTTGCTCGTTCCCAATACAAATTCTGAGATACCGACTGACAGTATTCTATAAATAAATTAATCATTTAAATAATTCCAATTAAATTAAATTTAATAAAATACGTAATTAATTAATTCCTTCCTTAATAATAAATAGATGATTACTTTAAAATCTAAAGGAGTAATTGATCTACAATTGCCTCCTCTAAGGTGTTGCAAAAGTGTGGACAACTCTTCAACCACCTCTCCTTTACTTCCACTCGCCCGAACATCACTAGTATAATCCCTATAAAGCAAATAATCAACCAAGCCAATAGTATTGGCTAAACATTGAATAACCGCATTCATAAAGCAAGTATTTCCCAAATTGCGAAGTCCAGTTTGCGAGTTGCCCTGCAATTAATACTTAACCATTAGAAACAAGTCAAGTACGAGTAAACCATCTTGGTAATCATGTATGTACTTGACTAGTGTAAACTGGGTTGAAATTACGTTGTTTAACAACGCTATTTTCTTGAGGTTTTAGGATTCTATTAACAGTGGGTGTACCCATGCTCCTAAGAAGAAGAGAAAACATAATTGAGTTTGAATTTAACTTAAGATTCATTAAAGGGAGGGTGAAGTAGAAAATCAAGTGATTTTTTATCGATTTTTCTACTAATTATAAGAGCAGTCTGCATAGTGAAACATTCAGGAAATACCAGCTCCGAATGGTTTTAAAATTCAAATTAGGTTCAGATTATAAGCATAATTTTAAAGAAGGACTGCCGACCAATCGCGTAACGCCTTGCCTTTTTATTAACAAAATTCTCGTGGCACGTTCCGCGTTGAATGAAATTTATCACGAGATTTGATAAAATTCGCGCGCGACGTGACAGTCGTGGCGCGAGACATGGAACGTGCCACGAGAATTTTGTTAATAAAAAGGCAGGGCGTTACGCGATTGGTCGGCAGTCCTTCTTTAAACTAATCCTTAAAATCTGAACCTAATTTGAATTTTAAAATCATTCGGAGCTGGTATTTCCTGAATGTTTCACTGTGCTGACTGGTCTTATAATTAGTAGAAGAATCGATAAAAAATCACTTGATTTTCTACTTCACCCTCCCTTTAATACTTACAAGTTAGTTGGCTTGGCTTGTCTATTAACGAGTGGTGTTGTGTTAAGACCCGGATTGACGTCAATTTTATTAAAATTCTCGACTAATTGGGCGATATTTGGAGACGAATTGGATCGTCTTAGACCACCACGTTTTGATTCTTGAGGTTCATCCTTTAACTGGGTTGTCTCCATTTTCTTGTTTATCGGAAAGCTTTCTTTTGCGATGACCGGTGGTGGAGGTTCAGCACTTTTCTTTTCAAGACGAGCTTTTTCTTCTAATTCTTTCCGCCTTCTTTCATTCCTCAGTTTCATAACTTCAGCATCGCGTTTCTGCTGTTCCTCCAGTTTCTGTTTGATGGCCAATTCAGATTGACTCGCCTCATCTGGTTGATGAGACAGTCTCTGAAAAGTGAGAAGTGACCCCAAAATAATTAATATGGTTTAAATGTTAATTAAATAAATTTATTTGAATTAACCATTTTGAGTCTCATATTCTCTTCTTCCAATTGCCTTCTACCTTCTTCTAAATTTTTATTCACAATTTCTAAGGTGTTTATCTTTTCCAGAACTTGATCAGCTTGTTCGCTCATAATTTTCCTCATTTCTTCACTGGCTTCCGTCTCTTTCTTATAACAAAGCATGGCAAATTCTTGTTCCTTCTTTAGTCTTTGTACAGTATTACTTAATTGTTCTTCAGTCATTGTTTCTAATCTATTATAACTATCACCAATTTTCTAAAAAAATTTAAACAAATATACAATTAAGAAGAATAGGGTTTTTAAACGATCAAATGTTTAAAACTTTAAACACACTCTTTTCTCTTCTTCTATGTGTTTTTCGCTTGGCCAAGCTGATTTGGGTTCAGGTTTTGTGTAAGGTTTAAGGGCTCTGTCAACACTTGGTATCTTCGGGACCTTTGAGGTGGCGCTATCGCGTCTAACAGATTTAACAGAAGGAATTTCCATATCCTTATTATATTCTTCTTCTTCGGTAAGATCAATGGTTTCAATGTTTGATGACTTTGTTTTTTCATAATTTTCATTGATTTCATTCAAATCAGGATAATCAATATCAACTTTAATTAAATTAAAATTAATTTTAATTATGGGAAGTTAGTTAATAATTGGATTTATTTTTATTATTTTTATAGAACTAACGGGAAATTAATGTTGCTGATGAAGTGTTTAGGCCTAAAACACCTTTTTTAATGTTTGGATCTGTTGTTTCTGTTGGATAGTGTAATATAAAATCTTCATATCCGTTTTCTAATATATATGGGTCAGTTTGCAAACAAACTTTAGGTGACCACTATTAAATGAAATGTTTTTATTATTAATTATTTATAAATAAATTTTTAATTAATTTAATTAATTAGTAATAATTAATGAATACTTTTGTGAGAGCTTCTCTTAATATATGTAAAGGCGACCCGTCTTTTAATGTTGATAAAGACGAGTTCCAATCCATAAGAACAATGTAATTTATTTTGTCTCTTTTATTCCAAGTATGCTTTGATTTTTTGGGAAGCAATTGTTCAATTGCACTTGCAGTCATTCTTAATTTAAATACATTTTAATATTAATGTTAATTTTTTTTTTTTTGGAAATTGGCCTTATTCCTGATCAACGCCACCGAGGCGTAGCGGCGACTTTTGGAACTATAATAATACGGTAGCCAATTACAGGTGGCGGTGGAGTCGATGGACTCTGATGGAGATCTGTTATTTTCTATGTTTTGTTGATCTTTCAGAATCATGTGAATAGCCAAGGCTTAACAAGCGATATGGTTTCAAAAGTATTAAATGTTGATTTTACTTTTCTTATTCTGTCTAATATTATGAAATAAGACTTTCGGAGTAAGTTTTCATTCGATTTTGGTCTATTTCGAGATTATTAGGTTAATAATAATTAGTTAAAACATGTTTTTTGAAGTTGAAGCGGTAATAATCAAAACAGAAAATAACAGATCTCCATCAGAGTATATCGACTCCATGGCCACCTGTAATTGGCTACTGTATTATTATAGTTCCAAAAGTCGCCGCTACGCCTCGGTGGCGTTGATCAGGAATAAGGCCAATTGGCCATATGTCTAATCAGCGCCACTAGCGGATGGTCTGAAAACTACTCCCATAGAGTCTGGGTATTTTTAAGCGGGTTTGCAGAATTTCCGTCAGATGGCGCGGCGTTCGAGCCATCTGACGGAAACTCTGCAAACCCTCTTAAATATACCTAGTCTCTATGGGAGTAGTTCTCAGACTATCCGCTAGTGGCGCTGATTAGACATATGGCCAATTAACATTAATATTATTCTAAAATACCCTGGTCTTAGTATGTCTTCAGGAACACTGACACAAGACAGATGCCTCATTTGTGACTTAACAAAATCTTCAATTTTACGAACGTCAAATATAGCAACAGTTTCATTACCATCATAAAGCATGTTAAATAACTGTGTGCTATTAATTGACTGGTTTGATTTTGATTTAGGTTCGGCTATAATATGCTTAATTTTAATACAGTTCTTAAGTATTGTAATTATCAATGGTTAAGCTAACCATTTTTGGTCTTAGTACCAGGTAAAATACCAGTCCCATTTACAATAAGACCATTGGTAAGGGTCTCAACATATATTACATCCTCTTTAACAGCTGGAATAACTTTCTCATCATTAACCATATTTTCATTGTAACGTTTCTCAAGACTATCTGCTAATTCCTCCGCTTTCTGTAAGGCATCAGCAACTGCCGGAGTCACTTCTTTCTATAGGGTACACATTTGGTAAGAGGCACTAACAACTTGGTTAAGGTATCAAAAAACATACCTTATATTTTACTTTATTAGCAAATGTTACGATATTTAAGTACCGCATATAATAAACATATGATTTTTCCTCATCTCCCAAATGATAGTGGTGTTTAGCTTCCGTTAAAATTTTAGCACTGGATTTAAGAAGTCTAATAATACACAAAATTTGAATTTTTAATGGACAATCTTCAACACCTCCACTTTTTTTTAATAAAAATCAAAGATAATTCTTTCTTTTTTAGAGGGAATTAATATTTAAATTGTATAATGACCACAAAAACACGCAGTAAAACATCATAAACAAATTTTGAATTTTAAGGAAGGGACGGACACTTGTCAACACCTCCACTAATTTTTTTTATAAAATTATAGACAAATCTTTCTTTTAAAGTGGGAATTAATATTTAAATTGTATAACAGTTTCAAACACACGGATAAAACATCATAAAATTTGAAATATCACTTAAATAAATTATGAAAACTCGCTAATGTTCGCCCCCTCTCCATTTAAAACGCCAAGGCTTAGCATAAAAGTTTCATAATTTTACTTAAAAATAATACTTACTTATCAATATCTAATTTGGTCGGAATAACGGCTGTTTTAACTCTACTATTATTTAGCTCCTCTAAAGATTTTGCTAAATATAAATCTTTTTTGATTCCAGGCATTTTAGAATCAAAACAAATTACGACACAACCCGACTGCACCTCAGTCAGCTGAGCTTTGAGGATCAGTGTTGTACAGGGATGCCAGATTGAAAACCTTCAACCCGCCAAAATGAAATTGGAAACAAGCCCAAAAAACCGCCAGTCGGTATTTCTAAAAGAAGCCCAAAAACTGCCTCAGATCTAGAGTATCCAGCCCAAAAACAAGCCAAAAATTTATCGTGAAAATTTGGAATTTGTTTTTCTTTTAAGCCTTAAGAAATTTCAATGCATATGATATTACATACTGACACCATTTTTAAAACCCAAAACAAAATGAAACCACTTTATTTAACCATAAATTGACGAATTATAAGCTACACAAATGGTTTGACAGTACCATTTGTCAATTTTTTGGGCATTTTAATGATCTTCGCCTATTGGCGGTATTTTAAGTACGGAAAGCCAAAGAAAAACCCCGACAAGCCCAATTTCCAGCCAACAGCCAACCCTTTTATTTCCAGCCAATATTTTAGAGAAGAAGCCCAATTAGCGTCTTTCCAGCCCAATATGGCAACACTGGTGTTGTAACTTGTAACTGTTGTTCCTTAGATTTTTGGGAACGTACTTTCCAGGGCTCGACATAAGGATATTTTTTTTAGTAGTCAGCCTGACTAGTGAGCCCCCCTATCCCAATATTTTTTAGTAGTCACTGACTAGTGAGACGCATGGTTTACGAATATTTGGGACATTTTTTTACTAGTCAAGTTGACTAGTGAGCCCCCAGATTTCGATTTATTTTAGTAGTCAAGGCATTTTTTTTAGTAGTCAAATGCCTTGACTAGTGCCTTATGTCTAGCCCTGGTACTTTCCCCAATAGTAAAACGTACTACCCAATGGGAGGCTTGTTGAAAACGTACGTTTCTCCCTTTGGGAGCCGGCTGGGAAATAGCACACTTCCTCTGGTCCAAAACCAGTTTATTAATTGCTTGGACTAGTTTTTTAATTCAAGAAGTGGGGGTTACTGGTCCTCGGGACCAGTTTATTAATTGCAAATCTATTGGAGAGCAAAGGCTGGGACCAGTCCGGAGACCAGTAAATGAATTCAGACACTAGGGGTCACTGGTCCAAAGGACTAGTTTAAAAAATATCCTTATTTCCCAGCCTGTATTGGGAGTATTAAAATTTCCTTCCCCTCCACGAAAGGCATTTGGCACCATCTTGCGGCGTAATTTTCGTCCCATAGACGTTAATGTTAAAAAATTGAATTTGAAAATGTACTTTCAAACATCAAAATGTACTTTTCGTACTGAAGACTTTAAAATGTACTAAAAATGTACAATTGTACTACCAAGAACAACACTGTTGAGGATGAGGAAGTAGGGCAGGGGTTGGGCAGACAATAGACAAACCTATTTTAATTTGTTTATGAACTCTATTGTAAAATTTTAATTAAACCTATTAACTTCAATTCTCCTAATTATTTCCCAAATAATTCATATATATTTATGTGGAAGGCTTTACGCGATTTTATAGTAAGTAAGTAAGTAAAACACAACGCTTGAGTTTCATTTAAAACCCCCGGCATTTCCGGAACATCCGGGTTGCCGGCTTTAACGATTGCGGAATACGGGGGATTACTTTCCTACAAGCAGTGCTAAGTCACCGCACCTCGCCACCTATTTAGTAATAAAATTTAATTATAATGTTTCTACAAGATGCTGACGGAGTTTTTGAGTTTTTTCGTGGAGCCCTTCCGTTTTACGTTATTTTATTTGTTCCCTTATTTATCGTAATTTCACCCATGACCCCTGTTTTTGGGGCTCAAGAGTTTACTGTATATCGAATGCACCATTTTGACCTGCATGGGACGCCACATGGTAATTACGATAATTTTAAATACTTTTGTTCGGTGGATGGGTGCGTAATTTCTTTAATATAATTAATAAAGGGTCAAATTTTGTTAGTTTTAAGCCAATAAAAGCCTTAGAAAGATTTAAATTATAGGATGTAGGTCAGCCGCAGTCAATGTTGAGGCTTGTACAGTCAAAGCGGGGATTTACACAAGGAGATGCGTTTTAGCTAAAATCTTGGACTTAACTCCGGAAAAATATCACAGCATCCTCTCGCAAAACGCGGGAGGATTGCTTATATTAATTCCAAGTGATATGAGCTTATTAACAAAGGATGAGTTAGAGGTTTGTACATAGTATTTTAACGAGGGGATATGGTCACAAATCACAATTACCCTTAAAACTCAACTTTAAGTATCGTTTTTCTAGCATATTACTCACCTAGAGAAAGCCATGCTTAAAGATGAAGTAACGATACCAATTTATTTCACGGAAGCCACACCTGAAATGGAAGAAATTTATGATAACGTTCAATTATCATCTTCTAACGAGCGAGCTGGCAGTGCTTTTGCTGAACTATCAGGGAGCTTAACCGCAACTGGTTATAAATTAGTTGGTTCCCAAACGCAAACTAAAAGTCGCTCTGATATTTACATATCAAACATACAAGTATAATTCCCTAATTAGTGAATTAATTATTAAAAAAAAACTTAATAATTAACACACAGAATTTCACTTAAGGGTAAACTATCAGGGTTTGGAGTTGAGGAACAATTACCAACAGTGGCCATTGTGGCACATTATGACTCTTTTGGTGTTGCCCCTGTAGGTCCTTTTTTTAATGAAACTTAATTTTAAACGCAATTATTAATTAATTAATTAATTTTAATTAATATTTGTGTCTCTCAGTCATTGTCGTTAGGAGCAGATTCAAATGGAAGCGGAGTTGCTGCTTTATTGGAGTTAGCAAGATTGATATCTAGGTTATACACAAGTTCCAGGACTCATCCAAGGTACATTATCTTTAATTTAATTAATTATTTAAATTTAAATAATAATTAAATTTTTATATTATATACAGGTTCAACATTCTATTTTTGCTTTCTGGAGCTGGAAAATTTAATTACCAAGGAACTAAGAAATGGATTGAGGATAATGTTGATAGCTCTGGTAATATTTAATTATATTTAATTTAATTAAGATTGATTAATTAATATTTAATATATTTTTTTTAATTAGAGGGTAGTTTGCTTCCTGATGCTGAATATACAATATGTTTGGACTCCTTGGGCAGTAAAAACGATCTATTTATGCATGTTTCCAAACCCCCAAAGGAAGGTAGCTCTTCCGCTAACTTTTGGAAGGTAAATTATTCAATAATTAACCCCTAAACTTAAATATTTAATTATTATTTTATTTATTTCCCTTTTAGGAGATTCAACTTGTTAAAAATAAATTCCACCCTGAATTAAGTTTAAATATGATTCACAAAAAGATCAACTTAGCCGATGACGTTTTAGCTTGGGAACACGAAAGATTTAGTATTAGAAGATTGCCCGCTTTTACTCTTTCAAGTTTTCAATCCCCTAAAGATTTGAGGAGAAATACAATCACTGATATTGACAAGAAATTATCAATCCCGACATTAGCCAGGAATGTTAAAATAATTGCTGAAGCATTGGCTCGTCATATGTACAATTTATCCCAAAGTGACAACACTGAAATCTTTTCTGATGGACTTGTAAGTTGTTAGTAGTGTTTAAATGAATTCAATTAATTTAAAATTAAATTCGTGTTAAAATTTGATTTTTTTTCTTTATTTTTTCTTTATTTTTTTTTATTCTTTTTTATTTCTTTTTTTTTCTTTTTTATTTCTTTTTTTTTCTTTTTTATTTCTTTTTTTTCTTTTTTATTTCTTTTTTTTCTTTTTTTTTCTTTATTTTTTTTATTCTTTTTTATTTCTTTTTTTTTTCTTTTTTTTTTCTTTTTTTTCTTTTTTTTTCTTTTTTTTCTTTTTTTTCTTTTTTTTTCTTTTTTTTTCTTCTTTTTTTTCTTTTTTTTTCTTTTATTTTCTTTTTTCTTATTTTTTTTTATTTTTCTTTTCTTTTCTTTTCTTTTTTTTTCTTTTTTTTTTTCAGTCTGTTCGAGAGGATTTCCTTAAAGCTTGGACGGACATGTTATCTAGTCAACCTAGAAGCGCTCAAATTATTTCTTCAACATCGCGTCATCCTTTATTAGTCGCCTTGGAACAATCTTTGGGACATTATTTGAAAGATGTCAAAATAACCAGCTTAAAACCGGACAAAAGGGAACCGGAAATAGTATTCTATGATCCAGTTAGCGCCACAATGAATGCTTACAAGTAATACCTTAATTCTAAACCCCTTAAATAATAATAAATAAGAATTAAATTAATTAAACTTAATTTTCAGAGTGAAACCGGCTGTTTTTGAATTATTCCTGGCGTTTGTCATTGCTGCCTACTTGGGAATTGTTTATTTACTTATATTGGTAAACATAAATATAAATCTTAATTTAAATAATATTAATTTAAGTTATCTAGTTAATTAATTAATATCTTTTAATTTTAATTATTTAGAGCTTTCCCAAGTTTGAAAAATTACTCAGGAGTTCCATTTCATCGGAAAAAAATCATCATTCTTGAAATTAGCTCAGCTCATTGTTGTACCTATTTCTCTTCTCCTACTTACATATAAAGTTATAAAAATAAAACCAAGAAACAACACTTCCATTTGAACTGACAGCATCGTTCGCTACCTATATATACATCATTTAGTATTTAATTTTCCGTCATAGGGTACAGTTTTGTCGTCAAAATAAATAAATAAATAAATAAATGAACTGATTGTTTTTCTAAAGATAATGTATACCTAAAATAAAATTGGTTACATTTTACAAACGTTTTTATTTTGTCAACTATTGTCTCTTTGGGCGGGGGGAAATGGGGATATTGTCACGTGAAGCGGGTACAGGGGGAGATAGGACTACTAAAGGTTAAAGGTGAGACAGTAATTTATGGGTTATATAAGCGAGTCCGAGTGGTTCACGAACGGGACGTCGGTACCGTCCGTCGTGGTCCTTGCAGTAAAGAAATCTTACAGGGGTTAAGTGGAAAATGAATATTTATATTTTGTATTAATTAAGTAATGGTAATTTAATTTAACGGGGGTAATAGGACCACTAAAGGTTAAAGGTGAAACTGTATTTTATGGGTTTTAATAGCTCGTCCAAGTGGTTCACAAACGGGATTTCGGACGCGTCCTCCGCGGTCCTTGCAGCAAAGAAATCTTACAGGCGTTATGAAGTAAATTATATTTCGTAGTATTTAATTAATAGTAGTTTAATTTAATTATTAAGGGATAAATTAGTGATGTTAATTAGTATTTTAACGTGGCTATTTACGGCCAAATCCCTCGTTATTGTTATTGTTTTTTATTTTGCAATAAAACTTTCCATTGAGCTATTATTCTATTAATGTGTTTTGACAACAACATCCGAATTAATTTCCCGTTTTCATCTTAAAAGCTAATGCACGCACCTCATAACAAAGTGCAGGTACATCTACGAAGGGATAAAATCAGACTTATTGAAAGGTGATTTTGTCACAAGTATTCTGGCTTTACGTTGAGAGAGACGGGAAGGTACTTAGTAAAACATGGGTGTGGGGTCCGTAATTTCGAGCTACTTCGAAAATACCACCGCTCATGGTTTCCCCATTATATCGCGATCGAAGAATTGGTTTCGTCGTCTATTCTGGGTCATTGTCGTATCAGGGGCATTGATTTTACTGGCTTACCAACTTTATAGCGTTATTCAAGAATTTTTGGAATATCCCAAGACAGTCACTATGGAGGTATGTTTCATTAAAAGTACATAAAATTAAAATTAAATAAAAATAATTACGCGTAAAAGTATTCTTAATTTTTTCTAAAGGTAATGGATCCATCTTCTGTACAATTTCCCGCAATTTCAATTTGCAGTTTGCACGTTTTAAACGCGAGTAGAATTAGAGATAGCGACAATACTGAGGATGGCAGTGTTTTTCACGATTTGGCCAAAATTAATAATAAATCAAATAAAACTGCAAATGGCACTTCAAAAACTAAGTAATTTCAAAATACGTTCAAGTGGCCTTAAACCAATCCGTTAATGATCTCGCTATTTATTAATTAATAGGAGAGAAATTTCAAATTTGGCTTTACGAGAATATCGAAGTGAAATTGAGAAAAATGTTAAAGTCTTAATTGACAAAAATTATCCAAAGATAAATTTGGAAATACGTCAAAAGCGATCCCTTGATTTGAAAAAACCGACAAACGTTGCGGGTTCTATAACAAAAAACCTGACTAATTCCATCAAAAACCCTTTGGTAAACAACCAATCTATTAAACCAAATCCAGTAAACCCTGGGAAGGCAATAAAGGAAGTAGCCGTTAATAATATTAGCAACGTACTAACTTCTAACTCAAACTCCACCAACAATAACACCTTGAAAAATAACCCAGTTGGTGACGTTTTCAATAAATTAACCCCTTTGAACCCTGGCAAGGCAATAAAGGAAGTAGCCGTTAATATTAGCAACGTAGTAACCGCAAACTCAAACTCCACGAACAACACCTTGAAAGCTAACCCAGTTGGTGACGTTTTCAACAAATTAAACCCTTTGAACCCGGCAGGCGCTATTAAAGACGTAGCCGGAAATATATCGGACAAAGCATCAAGTTTGACCCCTAAAATACCCGAATTACCCAAAGACATGCAAAATTTAATTGAGAAGAGCGTCTTGGGTAAAGTTACCGAAACATTACTAAGCCAAGTAACGGCGTTGACCAGTAACTTGACCGACGTGGTCACCAAACAAGTTCTGAGTAAAATATTGGATGCCGAAATTATAAATCAACTGACTAAATTAGTCACCAAAGCTATTATACCGGAACTGGCTAAAATATTAGTGGACACTGGCGTGGGGACCATTTTAAATGGGGTCGTAAGCAGCCAGTTGATTGATTCTGTAACGGATATACTTGGTTCTGTACCATCTCTATTGAAAGATGTACTGCAAAGGCCGATGAGTAGGGATGATTTCAAGAAATTCGGGATTCAAGCTAAGGATTTTATATTAGGGTGTTCCTTCGATAAGGAAGCTTGCACTTATCGGTGAGAAATTAGGCTTAACTATATCCCTGGAGGGTTCTAGCTAACTTCTAAATAGTAAATAAGCGGTTTTCATATCTAGAAATTTCACCCAATGGCAAAATGAGCGTTATGGTAATTGTTTTACTTTCAATGGTGAAAAATCTCAAGGGAATATGACTTCCACTATATATGAAACGAGGAAATACGGCTCGGGATATGGTAAACTCATTAATGTTTTTTTTATGTTCGCGCGTAAAATTCAGACATTTATTGGTGACATCTATGGAGTAATCCCTATTCATTGTAATTTCTTAAAATTAGTATTTTGAGTTTATTATTATTATTAATAGTTTATTATTAAAATAATTTTAAATTTATTAATGAAATTTAACTTCGAAAAAAAGCAATTAAATTTGCGTATTTTTAACCAATAGATGTCACTCGTCTGTAAGGCGAAAGCGAAAAATCCATATTTTCGGAAGCAGATCATGATCATGGACAAATCATACAATAAAATATATTATTAGTCCATGTATACGCATACTGCATTTTTCACGAAGTTCTACTTCTGTTTTAAAGCTAATTGAAATTTTTAACATAAATAGTATCGACCCGATTTTAATAAAGCGATTCAAAAATAATCACCGAAATCCGAGCACAGGTTTTAGAATCAATATATAGTCACTGAGCGGCTTATCTCACTCCGAAATTCACGAAGCCTCTCAAGGACTATATCTCTCTATAACAAATTTTAGAAATTGCAAAATTCCCAATACATTGATTGAAAGGAATATCTTAACTTTTAGGTCTCCGCCTTTTACTGAAAATCACTAGCAAAGAAGAGGACATCCCCATCTTTTCCTCCAATAGCGGAGTTCGAATCGTGGTGCATTCTTCCGACGACTGGGCTTACCCGGAAGATCAGGGAATGAACGTTCCTCCGCGAATGGCCGCTTCCATCGCGATCAATAAAGTATTTTTATCCCAGCTACACTTTGACAGGAAGGCGGTACTTCAAAGGCTAATAAAGAATTGTCCAGCCCCTTAAAGATCTCATAACCAAAATGGGGTTACGTGCAATGTTTAACTACCCAGAGATACTGCATTTTGGCTTATAATATGCAAATGAAGTTGGTTTCAGATTGAAAAGGCAATAGGGTACACGGTTAAAATTACACGCTGCTTTTGCGATCTTTAATTAACATTAATTTAAGTAATGGTTCCTTAAAGATTTGTGTTAATTTGAAACCTCTTTTAACTTAAATATTTGAAATTAAAATTAAATATCTTCTTAGAAAGTGGTTAATCGAATTACGCCTCCACATGGAAAATGCACAAACGACACTAAAATTTACAATTGGGATAAAATTTCAAACGGTTTAAGATATTCCAGAAAGGTATTTAATTTAAATGCACCAGAAATTAAAAGAAAAAACGTAAATTAAACCTTTGGGAAATGTTGTAAAGGGTTGCGTTAAAATTTGCCGTACAAAAGCAATTCTTAAAGAGTGCAAATGCGCCCAAGATATGCGTATTGCCGAATTCTTGGATCCAAATGCGCCGCAATGCAATTCCGAAATTCAAACTAGTGGTATATCAAATTAATTAAGTTGTATGCAATATCAATTTATTTTAAATTGAAATGCCGTGAAATTTTCAGTATCTTGCGTTGAAAGGGTGTTAGCTAAAGTTAATTGTACATGCGATCCTGGCTGTTTGTAAGTTAGTTTATACAGCTAATTATTTACACTATAATTAAATCAATTAATTTATTAATTAGGGAAGAATCATTCGACGCTAACATCGCTTACAGTCAAATTAATTCGGAGCATCTTTGCGTTGCCGGAATGATGGGTTTAAATGATGGAATCGTTGATAAATCTTTATGCGACGTCGATCCGTATGTTAATTTAATTAAATAATAATTAAAAAATAATTATCGACTAATTTTAAATATATTTAGTCACGTTCTGGTCTCCGCTGGAATCTACTTCTCCGGTTTGAGTTACGAACGAGTCACTGAAACTCCGACTTACACGGTATAAATCCACGTTTGTTTTTCTTTCTTTTCAATTATTTAAAATTTAGACTTAATTTCGACCCTAATTTTTTAAAAAGAAGCTAGCCTAATAATTTTGATTACAGCTTGCCTCTTTACTGTCCAATATGGGTGGCACAATGGGACTTTTCTTGGGCATCTCTGTCATTTCAATCATCGAAATTTTTGAACTTATCTTCGACATATTTCTGTCGTGTTTTTGTTGCTGTTGTTTGACAAATTCTAACAAAACTCCGGTTAAACCCGTCACTTAATTTAATCTAGATTAAAATAATCATGCACGATTTGATTACGTAAATGTAACTTAACTTTAAACTGATTGAATTAATAAACAGTGTGTTAACAGTACAATTTCCCAGAAGGCAACTGCATGCACTGGCTTCATCTTGTAAATTTTTTCTGCTAAGAAACCATTAAATCTTAATTTCCCTTGTAAATTTTTAACGTTATTCGGCGGGGTCTTTCTTTTAGAGCATATTCCCCTAGTCGTAAAGAAGGTTTAAGTGGATTTATTTTATCATATTAGGCTTAGAGTTAGGCCTAATACTACCAAAAGGAAAAAAGAACAATATCAAAATTGGTTATATAACTTGTAATGTTTATAGATAAAAGAATTTCAGAGCTCTGGGATAGGGGATGCGGATTTTAATTCTAAATTTAAAAGAGTATATCGTATAGCCGCGATGCGAATCTATTGGTTGAAAATTAATAAAGATATCATCATTTTTAATAGTGTATAATATAAATGGTCAAAGTATCTTAGAACCTATCCTATTCAAGTATTTTAAAAAATATAACGTTTTATGACGGTAAAATGACTTGGCGAATGTGATGTTTGAAAGAAAGTTTTTCAATCAGTTTAAGTTTGGTTAGGGACGCACTAACACCAACGAAATTTAGTAAATGATCTACTCCTAATTAAATAATCAATTTAAAATTAATTAGTTCGTGATTAACCTAGTTAGAAAAATTGCTAAACGAATTCCAAAGCTTAAAAGAAAATTAAAAAAAAAAAAATTGGTAACTTTCGCTTGCCACACAGTGAAGAAGAAAAAATGCGTTTTCGTCAAAATTTACGAGCTTGGAAAAATAATTCTAGTAGTGAAAGGCAACTGGCTTTCATCCGCCGAAATGATTTACGAGCGATTTTTGAAGGCAATTTATCGTTTTCCCGCTTATCTCTACAGATTTCTACGTTATATTTCTTAAGAAAATACTCTATGTACTATGGAACATGAAGGAAAAAAATTCAGTTTTCTTGGTCGAGAGAGGATTAGTTTTTGACGAAAGATTCGATTCGCGTTATGGCGTGTGTTCGTGTGTGTGTGAAACCTGGTTTGTTACCTAATTTTACAAATAAAACCTAGGCGAAAGTGAATATGACGTATGGCCTCGATGACGTAAAAAGGGTTTCCAGGAAATTTATATGATTTTTTATTTGTGTGGTGGGAAAAACACAGGTGTTAAATTTTGTTAAAATGTCAAATGTCAAATATCAAGTCTTCGGAAATTAACGACGAAATCGTAAGTAGTGCCTATATATTCTTTTTCGGTTTTGGTGAATAATTATGTTTTTCAAAAACTGTCAAAGCTAAAATTTATTATTCTTTCTTTTTTGCCAAAATAACAACTTTCTTATCAGTTCAGTTCAGTTCATTATTTGGTAGTCAAATCTAGCTACCGCGTGTTAAATATAAGAAGATAAAAAAACAACCACGTAATGATGGTGTTTGTGGTTCCAAATAGTAGAAACATTGGTCAATTTAAGCTAATGGTTAGGTATTTTAGCACCACCAATACACATTCTGTACTCGTGTATCTGTGGTCCGTGATAGCGTCTGATAAGAGATCCAATGGTACAGTAAAAGATCGCATCCCCCCTTTTTTAAAATGCATCCCCCATCACGGACAAATTTTTATCATCCTTAAATCCTTGGTCCAAAAGTTAGGTGGAAACGTAACCCAAGGATGCCGCAGTATTTAAGCCTATTTCTTTTCTCCAAATATCGCATCTCCTGAGAGAGGTACCGAAAGGGAGAGAAGAGAAAAAGAGTCACCTTTTTTCTTAAAACCCTCAGGGGTTACTTTCCCCGTAGAGCCTGCCAACTAGAAAAGAGGAGGAATGAGAGAGATGCTTCTGAAGAGAGGAGAGGAGTGGTTTTCGGTTTGAGAGAGAAAAATTCTCCCATCCTCTCTATAACGAAAAAGATGAGAGGGAAGGAAAAAGCTTCAGGGTATATTTGAGAGAAAGTGGTGTAAAAAAAATTCGCCAAAAGAAAAGATAGGATAGGATTGTTTGCAACTGAAGAGGATAGAGAGGAATCGATGGTGCGTGATTGCTCGCTTTGCTGCATGCAGAACGGAACCGGGTTAAGAACTATAAAGACATACGAGACACGAACTCTTTTGGAAGAGTTGAGAGGGATTTGAGAATGACGTGTCTATTCCCCAAATTTTGGAATTAACTTTCGTCAAATTATTTAGGTAAGTGTTTACCGTTGATTATTAATTTTACTTTGCGTTTGTGCATTCAATCCTTCTAGTCTGAAAACATATGAATTATGTATAAAGTGTTTTAGAAATTCACCTAAAACATGTATGTTTTTCGTGAGTTAGATGTGATTCGAACATTTAATATAAACTAAAGATGGGGGTGCTAAGTGTTTAAAAATGGCTAAGAGGAAATTTGTATATACCATTTTAAATTACAAATGTCTGATCCCGGTCTATGACGTCACGTAGCGGTTAATAAGTAAATAAATAATAATACCCGCCCTCCCCACCGTTCCTGATCAAAAATCGATTCCCATTCGTATTAGAGAACCTTTATCGGTCAATAAAACTTCGGAAAACTAGATGTAAGTGTTAATTGTTAAAACTTAAAATCGTATAAAAATAACGGTGTGTTAAAAGGTAGTATATAACATAACCGTATAGCGCTTTAGGAACATACTTTGTGTTAAATTTATTATTGTTATTTAGTATCCAATAAAATTTTGAGTGCGCTTAATAAAAGTCGCTAAACATTTTTTTTTTCTTTCTTTCTTTCTCTACTTCTTCCTCTCTTCCGTACTCTCTCTCCGGATGATTCCGAAAAGCTCTCGCTCCGAACATCCTCTCTCTCTATTCCGAAAATTCCAATCCTCCTAGAGAGAAGTTTCGCCTAGGAAACCCGATAGATGGTACTATTAGATCCGCGAAATTTCGGAGAAGGCGGGGAAAACTGTCAAAATATCCCCCTGTACAGTTGGCAGCGGCGGCCATTTTGGAAAAGGAGGTTCAGGAAAAACGAGAGGGGGGTGGAGGGGGGAAGGGAATGAGTAGGAAAATCGCAATGGCAGCTAGCTTCAAACGCTAGAAAGTCGACTAAGAGCTTTGGCCGAATATAATTTGGTAGAAATTTTTCGGTGTATGTTACACGCATCTCAAAGACTCAAAGCTCGGCGCCAGACCAACCCGGCTAGTCTATTCGCTCTCCCTTATAATACCAAACGCGGCTTGACCGGTGGTATAACAGTCGGTCAGCGTTAAAATATACCCCTTTAATCCCAATTAAATTAATTAATTAACGTCGAGTTCAACCATACTTGGGACTATAGGAACGTCATAAATGAATAGGTGAGGATATAGCTTTTAATTGGTATTAAATTCTTTAGCGCTCTGTACAAAGGTTAGCGAGCGGCTGGTCTGTTATGTATGTACTCATATTGTGAATATAAAGATTTTTACGAGGTTTTATTACTGTTAGGGCATGGTATAAAACAGCTGCTGAATAGCGTCATTGCATTGTCCAATTATCGTTTAAGGGGATGTCAAAAAAAAAAAGTAAAGAAACAACGATAATAATACAATGGGTAGCTTTCTCTAAAGAAAACGTTCGTAGGCCTAGGCATGCATGCGTGCATCCTTGGATTTCTCTGCCAAAAAATGCTCAAGGCGCTTTACGATGCACATACGGAAAAGTTGAAAAGTCGCCGCCTGTAATAAACTAATTCGGATCGAGCCCCGATGTCCCCTCGGCCTTACGCTTCTTCCCAAGATAGTGTGTTGTCACTTCTATGCCTTTGATTGTTGTTCAGAATATTGGTAGGTTAACACTGCCTGTCATTTCTGTATAATCGGACCAGAAGCCGTGCATGAAAAAAATAGCCCTAGGGTATTTGACAACGCACCCAGAACTCTATGCCCAATTTTTTTCTTCAAAAAAAAATTCAAAGTCCGGATGAACCTTTCTTAACCTTAGTGAATGACAGTTTTGATATTTTCCCTATTGAATTAATGCTGTTTATCCTAGACATCTGCCATTACTGTTTATTTTAATTTAATAAGAATTGGGACTATTTGTTTTATAACGTCGATTTGTGGAAAATTTTGTAAAGACATTTTTTTTGCATTGAGATTATAATTGGCGTAAAGGCAGGAATCTGAAAGGAAGGAATCAGATTCCTGCAAATCTTTAAAACCCCTAAAGTCCCGAGACTCCCGAGTCCTGCCTTGGGCTTTATTCCATATTCACCATGAAAAAATAGTCCCTCTTTCTTTTATTTATGTACCCCTATGACCAAGCACCCTTTTTAAAAGAGATCTCACCCTTTCGACAAAAACCCCTAAACCGGCGGTGGCAGGCAGCCAGTTGAGGCTAGCTAGTGGCATGGTGCAGCGGCAGCAAGCATGCACCCCTATATACGTTTAATGGTGTATCTTATTGGACATAAACCTAGTCCAAAGATGTTAAAACATAAGAGAGAAGACGATATACTTAAGGGCATGCTTTTTTCGGTCTCTCTAACTCTATACTTGATATTATGATGGAATCGCCACTTAAATTAAACGACGATTATTACATTTATTTTATTGTTTATCTCGGGATGATGACTTTTTAAATACATCACGTAAGGGTAATAAATGTTTTTGGGGGGGAATCTGGGAAAAATTTAATTTTTCTGAAATATTTTTGTGAAAAGTTGAAAAAGCTATAATTTAATTTACGACCAGTTAGAACGTTATTTAGTATACTCGTAAAAAAAACGATATGGTCTTTCTCCATTGTACAAAAGAGAGAAGCCAAACTCTTTACGACTGTCGTGCATGGTTCCTCGATTTATATATACGATTATTTTAAAGACACGCACGCGTATCATCGTTTAATTAAAAGTTGCTAATTGATATAGGAAATTAATCTTTTAAATTGGAAAAGAGGAAAATGAAAATACTCGAGGTTAGCTACGTCGACAAAATTGCGCAATGACGTGTTTTACGTTTTGTTTTCAAATTTATTTTTTGCGGCGTAGAGTACGTTTGTAATTAAGCGATACACCGTGATTTAAATCATCGTAAATCAATTAGCACTGGGGAGAGGTAATATATTGTAATTCGTAATTAGCAAAACATATCCCGTGGCGTCTCAGTCGCTTCGTAAACCTTGGGAGAGAATGATTAAGACGTTCTTCTTTTTTTTTAACCGATATTGTTGTTTCCCCGTGTTATTATAGAATACGAAGACAAAGTTGAGGAGGTTCCCGCGGGCGGAAGAATAATTTAAGGAAGAGAAGAAGAGCATCGGGAGACAGGCGCCAGCAAGATGAACGGAACCCTCTACGAGGATAATTCCAGCCGTTCAAGTTTGGACCCCGTTTCACCGACACAAAATTCGACGATCGTGGGTTCTTCCAGCGGCGCGACGGGACCGGGACCGTTACATATTCCGGCCAAGAGAGTGACGTCCTCTTTAGCGGTGACTTATCACCCCACGGATTGCGGGGTCGTTCCCGAAACGGCCGGGGTTATACGCCATAGTCACCCGGGGGTAGCTACCGGTCAACCGTGGGGTTACGAAAATCATCCGACGGCTTTCGACGGTCATCACGTTTCGCAGTATAATCAGACACTATGTAACGTCAGAGACGGTATGACGGGTTATTACTACAACGATCACACGGCCCGGGCTGCGGCGGCGGCAGCGGCGGCCGCGGCCGTTGACCGTAAACCTTCCTTGAAGTTTTGGTCGAACTCTTACGAACTGCCGGTAAGCGGAGGTTCGGCTGTCCCCAGCGGAAGCGCGGTATCTCCCGCGGAAGGATGTCAATCCTTCGCTCCCCAAACATGGTGCAATTACGCTCCTTACGGTACGAGGATGGACCCCCATCCGGCTCAACCCACCGCCGTCTCCTACTTGACGGCCGCCGACGACCGATCGAGCCGACCCACTTTGGACGGATTCGGACATCACCCCGCCGACAGTTACGCCTTGAGGAGTTTCGGCGCCACCGTAGAAGGACATTCGACCGCCGCTTACGTCCCAACTGCTACCGGTAATTACCCCAATAATTAAATATCTATCATGGAATTATTTCAATTCCTATCTGAATACTAAATACGTTATTAAAACAACTTCCCCCAAAGATAAGCGTGAATAGACCTATAACATAAATAAGAATACAGTCCAGCGAACCGATACTAATTAAAACATTCATTTAAAGCCTTAAGATTATAGCCAAAATATTAATATTAAACACTTTCATATTCACGAAAGCTTTGAATCAATTCATATTAATAGCATATTTTATCGCAATTATTTTACGACTTATCAAAAGCGGTTCGTATGTATATATACGCAATGAAACCGGAATAAACAGCTCGAATGTTTATTATGTCGCTATACTATTTTGATTGTTTTTGTCTACTACCTACCCCTTTGTAGTAAACACCACACGCTCTTAAGGCGGTATTTTATTTCATTCAAGGAATTTAATTCCGACATACACCTTTATAATATTTACATTACGTAACAGTAAGGAGCAAAAAGAAAAAAAAACTAGGCGGGGGTCAGGTGGCGCGTGTTTATTTCCGAAACGTGATATTTTGCAGTTTTAGTATTGGGTTATGAAGGTTATTGTAATAAAAAAAGAAAAAAACGCGTCGGGATTTTAGTGACGGTCCCTTAAGAATTGTTGTACCCTACGCTCGCTCTATATATTGATGGCAATGTCTGAAGATAAGGCGTTTTGAACCGGAGCATGTTTTTCTCCCGTTTTCATGTTGAATTCTTTTTTTTTTCGAACGTCGCACAAAATAGAGCAGTCAAAAATATCAGTCAGTTTACTATTTAGGAAGGTAGGAATTTTCTATTTGGGGAAAAACCGGTTTTTTCTAGTAATATTCGTGCCCATTCCAAGCTTAAAACTAAATACATTCAAATTGCATGTTTAAAAATTAATTAAGGATTTTTTCCCTGACTTTGAATCAAAACAAAGGATTTTTCCCTGACTTTTAATCAAAACAAAGGATTTTTCCCTGAATTTTAATCAAAACAAAGGATTTCCCTGACTATTTGGGCTTATTTCCCAAATAAAACCAACCAATATCCCTGATTCTTTGGGCTTATTTTCATCTTCCCTAACTTTCGCAAGTGCACGTTTTGCACGAACCCCGTAACCTTGCATTTCTACTAATAAACTGCGGGCATTGCGTGAGTGTAAACAGAAATACCAACACATTTATGTAAATTTTCGCCAATGGTCAAGACCAACTCTTTTTTACATACAATGTATCTACATACCTAGAAAGCAAAGCATTTTAATGTCTAAGCAAGTCGTTACATTGTCTACCAAGAGAGAGTAGGTGAGTGGGGTGTGCAAGGCGGAGAAGCTAGCTTGCTTATGAATGAAAGGTCATAAAGAAAGGCTTCCTTATTATTATACTGGAAAAGGCGTTAAGTTTTATACGAGGTCGTCATTATAACGTGTATGGCGTATTAATACCGGCATTAAGCTGGTCTTCAACTATAGCCCCGCTACCTGAACTAGCCTATAGCCAAAGATACTCTATCTAACCTTTGTTTTAACGTCTGAAAGTTATCCAGTTTAATCTTTTACAGACTGAGACAGAAGCTAATAATTATCGGGTATAGTGACATTCAATGTCATCTTCTCATAGAAGTTAATACAATACAAGGTGTGGAACTGCCATTAGTCTACAGACACACACTTGAAATGGTTATTGTTAATTTAAATATAGAAGAATTTAATAAATATTACAGGTTTGCCACAGAATTTTCAGAACCAAATTCCCTGACTTTTCCATGTTTTCCCTGACCTTTTTCTGAAATTTTCAATAAAGACTTATTCCCAGAAATTTTACCCACTAAAATCAAATTCCCTGACTTTTCCCTGACCTTTTTGGCCCATTTTCAAATTCCCTGACTTTTTCAGGTTTCCCCTGACCCGTGGCAACCCTGTATTATGGAAGATAAATAATTTGTAATTAATTAAAATTCCGTATTTATGTCTATTATTATTGATAAAACAGCTGTAGAAAATTAAACATTTTGAAAAAATATATAGAAACTTTATCCCTGATTAAATGTAGTAAAGGAAATCAGGATTATACGTGAGTTGAATAATTTAAGTAAACGCAACAAGAAAACAAAGGTATTTAAAGAAATTCAATTCGTGGTCATAAATTAAGTTAAGGACATGGTGGTGCTTGAGGAATAATTTCAAGTCGGGGATATCGAAAGATTGCACGATTTAATTTCAGGTTCGTTGCTTTGCCGCGAGTTGCTAGAGGTAAAGAAACTCCGCGAATGTCACTTCACTTCGTATTCAATTCACCCCCTTCCCCCTTACACAATTGAACAAAAATTTAAAAGATTAGACAACTTTAACCGGTTTTTATATATTATTTTTTTAACTAGAATTAACTAATTAATCACTATACCCTTAAATATGTGATTAATAAGAATTATTTTTTTTATAAATTACTAAAAATTAAATAAATTTAAGTATTAGAAATAATATCGTCTTACGGATCTCGTGCTTCAGTTCAGTTCAGGCGCGACTCCATCCTGTTGTACTTTATAATGTCTTGTTGTAACTTAATGCCCGAGGTGGTTGATTTAAATTCTAATTTATTGTTTTTGTCACGTGATTATTTAAAAATACTGCATTGTTCCTTAGATTAGTTAATTTTGTTTTTAACAGCGACTGAAAATAGTCCTAACGATAATGCTCTTAAACTTCAAGGCAGATCTTCCTTGACTCTATTTACCGCGCGTTTTGGAATGAAAATGAACCGTTTTACCTCATTCTTCAAAATTTGAAAATAAAAACCCCTCTTTCTACTCATACCCCCGAATTTTGCGATGCCCCATGAAAGGGGTTTAAAATTCCAAAAAAAAAAATTCCCGAATTTTTCCATCGTTATTCACTCGCCTTTACTTGATAAACACTACTTTCTATCCTATGGGATTTAACAATAAGTATTCATACGCATTAGCTTCCCCTATTTTACGAAGTTAGCTTGTACTGCACAAACTATACATTACGGACAATGAAAAAACTTTCTAGGGGAAAAATATGCAATTTACACAAAAAATACAACCTGCACTTTTTGTAGGAGAAAAACACAAATATTTTTGTTTTGGGTTCTTTTCAACATAATTTTGTAAAATTTTGATAAACATTTTTTGTATTTTCCTTTTGTACTTAAAGGTTTGCCGGTTTTCGTTTCAGTGGCCGAAACCGTAGCGACAAATCCATTGGAATGGACGGGGAACGTAACAGTTCGAAAGAAAAGAAAGCCATACTCTAAATTCCAAACGCTAGAACTGGAAAAAGAATTCCTGTACAACGCCTACGTATCCAAACAAAAAAGATGGGAGCTAGCTAGAAACCTCAACTTGACAGAACGACAAGTTAAAATATGGTTCCAAAATCGAAGAATGAAAAGCAAGAAAAACAGTCAAAGAAACGCGGAAAATAACCAAAACAATAGCAACACTAACGGTTCACATCATCACCACCATCATCATCAAATACCCAAGTAAATTAAATAGCCGCTCATTTATTAGTAATTAGGTTGTAGTGCAAGCACGCACGTGTCTCGTGCATCTTGGCGCGTGAAACCGTGCACGTGTTTTACAAAATTTGGCGCCAAAACATAAGTTAGACCTAAATTAGGCTTAACAATTAAACAATGACGCGTTTGGTCGGTATTCATTCATTCGGAGCTAGCGAGGAACGGTTGTTTACTTAGATGGAATTTTTAAAGTCGTGAATACGGATTAAATCTATGATAATTAAATTAAAAATTAATTCCTGTATTGCAGGAGATACCAGCAAGTTAAAAACGAGTACTCAGCGGCCGCTCTCGGATAGAGGAAAAAACTTGGTTGTGTCTCTCTCTATACTTCCAACCAACGTGGCTCTCTCTCTCCCTAATCTTATACTAAAAATATATTATACCTGAAGAATACTTGAATTGAACTGAACTGAACTAAGATGATGATAATAATACATCATTAAAATATACTCAGAGACTATAATAAACAATATTGAAAGAAAAAAAAAACAAAAACAAAACCGGTGGTGTTCATTCGTTCCAAACATAAAAAATGAAATATAGTATTACGGTTATATTTACGACTTCACAAAGGTGTTCTTCCCTTTACATTGAATTGATATTTGATCTCCGAAATATTTAACAATCATTAACGTAAATGTTTTTCTCTTCTCTCATCTTTCTCTATCTCTCTCTATCTTTCATGTATTTATGAAAAACACTTATGTAGATACGATAAAACAATGTGAATGTACGAAAAATTATGTGTTACAAAACATGATTAAAATATTTGGTCGCACCATGTGCGCGGTCGAAAACAAACTAAAACACTAAAAAATTCACACTTGTCCATATTTTAAAATTTTACCATTGGTAGAATTTTCAAGGTAAACGTAGAGCCCTTGATTTTTACCATGGTAATGAATTTCTGGTAAAATTATAAAAAAAATAAAACATGGCATGTGAAAAGTACACGTATCCTATAACTGTCTTATAGATCCTTTGTCCGTTTAGTGTCGATTCAATCTTAACTGATCGTTCTGATTTACAGCAATAACGCTGTAAATGAGTATATATATAAAGGCTCAAAGCATAGAGTATTGGCATCTCCTACGTTTTGACTGTATTAGACTCTATGGTATGATAATACGGAGTGTCACTAAACTTTGTAATTATAATCATTCGTCGAAAAAAAAATTCATTAGTTATTAAGCCTAAAATTAAATCATCATTAATGGCTGGTAGTTTTTTTTTGTTTTTGTAAATAAATTGTAGTTTATAATGGTAAATATTTCTCCCCCTGAAAAATATACCATCCAAAAATGTACAGTGTCGTAATTAAAATAATTAAAAAACCTGATCTGAATTTGTGGACTAATTTTGTCTATTTTTTCATGAATATATTAAATTATTCTATGAATATTGCAACGTCATTTACCTATTTTTGAGCGCAAAAAAGGTCGATATTATTTAGTATTAATTAAACCTATTCTAATATCTTGAGCTATTCTAGGATTATTTACATCAAATTTAATTACTGGGAATTATTTTAGGGTTCAATAGGATTGGATCAATACTACAAGATCAAATGACTCAACCTGATTTAAATATAATTTATTGTTTCGCATTTTTTCTTTAACAGGAAATCTCGAAGAGGGCGCGACCTAATTGGAGTTTAAAAGTGCTAAAGAACTCGTAAATTAAATTAAAATCTAATAGATTTTTTTCTTTCCTAGAAAGTCTAGAAACCGGAATAGGCGAGCTATAGAGTGAGTCCATGAACGTTAAATAATCATTTGTAATTAATAGCCGGTTTTCAAGTAATTCCCGTATCGCTTCGAGCGACTTTGAAAATAATCTAGCTACTTTGATGATCAAAATATTTAATCTCAAAATGACGTCAATTATTTGAACCCTTATCGAAATTAATGTTAAGGTTTACGCCAAATTTATTGTCAAGGTATCGCGCGCGTGCCCTAAACTGTAGTACTTCTCAAATAGTAAGTAATAGGCATTGTATGGGGTGACCTTTGAACTCACAGGGTTTAAATTTTCGAAATAAGAATAATCTCCAAAAGTAGATCAACTGAGGTAAAATAGTTTTTGTCCAAAAGTAAATTTCTCTCTACAAGCTTTTCAGTCTGTTGAAGATTGTACACGTCACAAATGGCTGGCAACACTTGCCGCACACAATAAATAGACAACCCTGATTTAATATTTGCCAGAATTTGGACAACCCTGATTACTAAATAGACCATTTTTGAAGTTACATACAGAGAAACCAACAAACTGGGGCGAGACCGCCATTGGAGTATTCTCTCTTGCGCTAAGAAGCAACACCAGACGAAGCCCGAGTTCACTACACGTAGGAGGGAGGCTAGCCAACTCACACTGCCTCTAGCGGTGCTTCTTGGCGTTAGGGAGAAGACTCCAATGGCTACCTCACCCCTGTATGTTGGTTTCTCTGGGTGTAATATTAGAAACGGTCTATTTATCATGCAGCAATTTTGATTCTATGTTTACGAGGAATTTCCACACCTGACTAGCTACGTCCATCTCCCCGGGTTCCTACACAAGTATTACTTTTTAGCCTTGCAAATATGACATTAGCCATTCCTCGACCTGGGCTCTGGTGTCTCAAAAATTAACGAGTTTCGTCGAACGTAGGCGCTGCTGTCGCGAAAAGTTTATTTAATGACTTTTAAAAGAACATAAAAACAAGAGTAGAACTCCTTGAAGCGAAAACATTCCAATACTTTGAATTGTAAAGGGTAGCACGCTCAACCCTTTAACAACCTTTATGATAGCAGCCTCGGTACTGCTAAATACCAGTACCACCACGGCCCCTGATGGTGCATGCATGCCAGGCAAAACTCTCTAATAAGGAACCGGGCAAATAAAAGCTCGTAAAAATATTTGGGATCTAAGCCTAACTGGTCCTAAGTTTCGGGGCCTCATTTTCGGCCCCAGCTACCAAAAGGAAAAATTATACAGTATACGTAGCATCATGCATGCTCTGCGACATTAAATTCCTGGCTTGTTTTCGCCATACAACCAGCGCCCCTATCGGCGGGAGAATTTATCCAAGCGAAACCATTTTCGGGAGATTCTCTCTCTTCTAAAGGGACATTTTTTTTCACGCTCAAAATATACTACTAATAAAGGTATCTATCATGAGAACGATACTGCAGAGAATTGGTGTTCCGTTCCGGTACAGCTTCAATGTGAAATTTTTCGACTCCTCAGTGAAAAGTTTCAGGGTTAAAATCTACTACACGGAAAGGCAGGACCTATGAGATGGAAATGTAATTTAAGAACGAGGAGTTGGGGTTTTATTGTGGTACGAATTTAGCTTGAAAATTCTTACAAATCAATAGGAGAGAGCCCCTCTGGATGTTTCGACTCTCCAGAGATGGAAAGAGGAAATTCAGCGCGGAGTTCCAAGAGCAAAAGAGAGAGAAGGATGGATCAGGAATTTGTCGCGGCAACTCATATCTGTATTAATTGTTAATTAACGCGGTTTTGGCAAATTAGCATCTCTAAGGCTAGATAAAATTAGTATTGATTTCAATTATTATTTCTTATTTATTTATTTATTTATTTTAACACATTGTATTAATTTTAATGTTAATTAAATTGCTATAATTAGAGTACTTTGGGTTTAAGGGTTCAATACGCACGTGGCAATAAGAGATTTAATGTCTCTTTCAATCACGGAAGGTAAAATAAAAAATGTTCAAAGATAAACATTTTTGTGAAAATCACTTGAGCGTGAAAGATCAAACTTTGATGATGAAAGTAGCGATTGCCGAGAAGAAATTAGTAGTTCTTAGAATTTGGCACCGGGAACACGTGCAATCAAGATACCACGTATAACTTTGACATTAAAATGTTATTGAACTTAACTTGTTGGATCAACATCAAACTTAACTATAACTGACAACACCCAAAAGTTATGGCTCTTGTATTAAAATAGATATAAAATAATAATAGATCTCCATGTAAACATAATTTGATTTTAGTCTATAAATAGAGATTCCATTCATGCACAAAAACAATGTATTTGAATGGACAAGGCTTACCTATAGTATACTTAAGAATACATTTCACTTTTTACCTCTCCGAGTGACGTATGTCACGGAGAGGTTCTGTAACGATCGTGTGTGTCTGTGTGTCTGTCTGTCTGTCTGTGTGTCTGTGTGTCTGTGTGTGTGTCTGTTGTTACACCCACGTGACCGCGTTCGCAGTTTCCAAATCGGAGCAAACGTGTTCGCCATTTCCGAACTGCTTTCACAGTCACGGAAATGGCTACTCTACTTGAGTTCTCACACCACCATCTTCTGGTCTTTGTCCATCCCACACGGACACCAGTCTGTACTTACTGGCTTCTAATCACCACCATCTTAAGGCCTTCGTCCATCCCACATGGACACCAGTCTGTACATACTGGCTTCTAACCACCACCATCTTCTGGTCTTTGTTTTTGTCCATCCCACATGGACACCAGTCTGTACTTACTGGCTTCTAACACCACCATCTTCAGGTCATTGTCCATCCCACATTGACACCAGTCTGCACACCTGGCTTCTACACCACCATCTTCTGGTCTTTGTTTTTGTCCATCCCACATGGACACCAGTCTGCACACCTGGCTTCTACACCACCATCTTCTGGTCTTTGTTTTTGTCCATCACACATGGACACCAGTCTGCACACCTGGCTTCTACTCCATCGTCATCGTTGGGTTTAAGACATTCGCGGCGATCAGCTAGGGTTACGAGAAACGTCTAGCCTCCCTAGGGTGGGTTGTCCACGATAGGTTTTCGCAATTGCGGTTGTTCTTGCTTTTAACTGTAGTTCGACACCCTTATATACTACCTATTTGATTAAGGCGAAGCAACCGGCGTATGCTTCATTTCAAACGCCAATATTAGTCAAGTCTCTCAAGAATGTTTAATTGTTCTTTTTTAAAACGATGTAACGTTCAATAAGGCGAATAACTAACGAAGAAAATATTAAATATTAATTATATTTATTTTAATATTTAAGATAATCTTGTTTCTCAATTCAAAATTAATACGGAAAGAGTTAAAAAGCAGTCTATGTTTTTGTCTGTGTGTGTCCGTCCGTTGTTACAGTAGTGCGCTGCGCTAGAAGTTCGTTTTGTTTTGATGTGTAAATGAATCCTACAGAACCATAATATTCCCTTTATCCTTAATATAAAGTGAATATGTGGAAATATTTTTCGTAATTATGATGTATTTAGTACTTTTGTAGCTTTAAAGCTCTATTTCATTTTGATATTCCAAAGATTGTTTTTAATATTATTATCTAAAATGAATGTTTATATAATACTTAAGCTATACTACATGTGTTTATAGCATAATCCTTTCTAAAGTGAATACAAGCACAACGCTACTATGTTGGTCAAATGAAATTTTATTTGTCAATAGGCCTAGTGAACCAAATAGTAAACGCTTGGGTTTGGTTTTCGTTTCTGTAAAGCAGAGACATTAACGGTTCAGAGTGAGCCGAAAGTTAAATACACTTTTAAATAATTAGGCTTAGATTATAAAATCATGGTGGAAATCTGGGCCGCGTTCAGCAGAGCCCAGCGCTATTAGCAGTGGCCTACATAACGGGATTTTGTTTTTGAATTTTGACGTCACGGTGCTAAGCGCTGAGCTAGCGCGGTCTTCAAAGAAAATAGTCGGCTCTTTGGATAACGTGACGTAAAACGCATAGTTCTCAGCTTGGCGAAAAAACCATGGAGGAATTAATACAAATAGCACTTTGGGACTATAGCTATTTAATTGGCGTGAAACCAGTTGATCACGCGAGAATTTTAAAAGATATGTTAGTTTCTAATTTTAATTATAAAAGTTGTTATCTATCTCTATAAATATGTTATCATACAATTTTTGTTAAGCCTTGGTACCTTGCACGCTTTATTGCGCTAGCGTCATTTATAAAACGCCGATGACCGGAGAAAAGCTATGACGACAGACCTCACCGGTAAACATTTCCAAAATCCGCTGTCTTTTTTGGTGAGCTCTGCTGAACGCAGCCCAGACCAGTGAAAGGTCTGATCGTAATCGGATAATAGCTTCGTGTTTTCATGCTTTTTATGGTACGCATTTACTTTCAGTGTGTGTAGCCACAAATAAGCTTTGGTGTTATGTAACGTTAACAGTCATGTTGACAAACTACGAAAATCGTTGAGATGAAACGAAAGGATAGTGTTTACAATGCAACCCTGTTGTGAATATGGCTTTGAACATAGAGGGCATACAGTTGAGGAGTAGAAAATTGGGCCTTTACAAACACGTAAAGGTAATATCCCTCCAAAGTTTTATCTCTTCATTTCCCGTTTTTCCCCCATCGGATGATTTTAATGTGTACAAGTATATCATTATTGGATGTAAAATGTCGTCTGATTTACAGTATATTTGCTGTGCTTTGTATACTGCTTTAATATTTCATAGATTTTAACTTAAGAAACATTTCCATATCTGGGTAAATAAGTTTGTAAGTAGTCGTCTTGACTCGGAGAGGTAATATTTTGGTTTTCCCAACTTGTCAACACTTCTTGGGACGCTCTATGTAGAATATGCTGGTAGATCGACAACCAAATAATCAACTTCTAATTAAATCAACTCGAAATGTAATAAACTGGTCAAAAGCTATATTGAACATATCTTAACTAATTACATTAATTACGCGACATTTGTCACGCGAAATTATACGCATCTTGATGATCAAAAGGAAGACACGAGCGTTTCACTTATTTACAGCAGAGAAAAATAGGCTTAACGTTTGGCGGTGAAAAATTTAAAATTACACTAGTCTGGCAACGTAAATCGGGAGATGGGAAAGGGGGAGGTAAAATTAGAAAACCGTTATCAACCCCCTTAAATGCCTAATTAGTTTTCCTAATGAATAGCGAAATTCTATTGCCATAAATAAATCAAGAACGAACGAAAGAAAGAGCAAATTCCGTCATAAAATTAAAATTAACATTCAAAATCAACAAAAGAATATGAATTGAAATTCAAAATTCATAATTGTTAAAAGTTTGAAATATTTGCCGCCAAAACGCATCCCTCTTTCCCCTCTTATCCCCTGATTCCCGGCATAGCCCACTTGATCACGCTGGCTGCACGCGCTATAGAAGCCCGCTCAATCGACCCTAAAAATGAGAATAACATAGGTTCGGTCTAAAATTCAAACCCGTCTGGTTTTAACATGGGCGTCTATGGGAGGGGAGCAGTTTTTTCAACGTTTTTGACAATATTAGTGCATCTACTGGTTCAAATCTCTTGAATTTTTAATGAGACGTGTATTGAAAGGTTTGATATTATCCTGTAAAATTTAAAGTCTTCAGCTATAATAGTTTTTTTAATAAAAAATAAAAATCATCACATAGTAGAGAAATTGAAGGGGCAAAATTCTCTACTATGTGATGGTTTTTATTTTTTATAAAAAAAACTATTAAAGCTGAAGCCTTTAAATTTTACAGGATAATATCAAACCTTTCAATACACGTCTCATTAAAAATTCAAGAGATTTGAACCAGTAGATGCACTAATATTGTCAAAAACGTTGAAAAAACTGGTCCCCTCCCATAGAGGCCCATGTTAAAACCAGACGGGTTTGAAAGTTTAGACCGAACCTATGTGACGCGCCGTATTCGCGAGTTAACATGTAAAAAAAATCGTTTGGACGGGCTTCTAGAGCGCGTGCAGCCAGCGTGCGTGATCAAGTGGGCTATGTTCCCGGGCAGCACTGAAGAGAAGAGGAAGAGCTAACAATACAGTAACGGTCATAAATCAAAGCGGGAATTGTTTTCGGTGTCGATTTGATTTCGTGATTTTAGTGTAATTAAGTCGTAATTATTGTTAAAATAACTTTATTCTAGAAGTGTATTAATCGGGCTTCAATAGTGTGTTTACGGTTTTGCACAAAGTTTCGTACTTTTGACATAACTTCAGTGTGAAAAGTAACTTCTTAAAAAAACTTTTCCTCGTCTTCGCTAAGCCTAATCTACGGTGATCTACGGTCCGGAAAGGGTGATTCGCTGATTTATCGCGGCGGCCCTGAAGGATCTCCATTCTTCGTCAAGTGCAACTAGCCGGGATTCCGCCATCTTTGCGTAAGTGTTTGAATACACTGTTTTAACGTAATTATAAGCCTAATAATGTGCATTTTATTATTACGAGACACAAGCTGTAAGCTTTAATTTTAACTTAATTGTGTTTACGATAAGTTTTGAAGGTAAAAATAGGAATATTTGAAGATTTATTTTCAATTTTATGTTTTATTTTGAATATGATCGCGTTTGAATAAGTTTTAAATTATTTTAACCTTTGTTAATCCGATATTTTACCCCGTGGAAATTTGTCGTACGGCATGTCTCAACTGGTCTATTTTTGATCTACAGTAAAATCACAGTTTAGGTGCCAAACTATGGTCAAAACTTAGCTCGATATCAGGTTTTAGGTCTTTAGAAAAAGTCCACATCGGTATTGTTCAATTTCTTTCGCCCCGAGCTGGATGTTTAGAACCTTTTTTTGAGAAATCACTTCCTTATTGCCAGCAATATATCATATATAGTTGACTATCAAAGCCATATACAAGGAATTTGGGTTAGAGCTTTGTGAGCTTTACCGATACATTAGTTTGGGGGTTTCGTGAAACCATTTACAAATACGGCATTAGTTTGCGTTGAAACTCCGAATGAAACGTTGCAATTTAGAACTAACTTGTTTAATTTAGTTTAAATATGGATACGGGAATCTTCTTGCTAATGAATAACTTTAATTGAAACGTAAGTTTATTTGTTGCTTATATACTTAGGTCAGATCGCAATTATTTCAATTAGCAGAGTATTTTTGCGATTTTTGAATTGGTATTTTAAGCAGCGGAATTTAGTTCCGTGTAAGGTTTAATTTGAAGTAATATTTTTGCGTTTAACGTGGACAGAAGGGCAATTAGGTCCGTTAGCTTTACTGAAATATGTAAAATGGCGGTCGCTTATTCAGATTTGTAACTTTCGTTACTATTTCCCGCCATAATTACAAACGTTTTGGGTGGACAGTGTACAATTTCGGAATCCCATAAGCTAAGAAATTTCACCAAAAGTCATAAATTCATGCAAAGTAACTTGATAAGACCCAGAAATTGTTAAGACTAAAAAACCAAAAAATCTTAAAATACTATAGTTTAGGAGCCGAATTTGTAGGAAAATAGATGCTCATTGCGCGTTTAAATTTCCGCGCGCAAATTAAATTATTTTCTTTCGCGCGTTAATTCCGCGCTTAGAGTCCTGTTGTTTTAGATTATAACACACCTTTCAATATAAAATTAATGACACACGAAATTAAGGGCAGGGCTGATAATATCACTCCTTGAAATATGTTTAGTCCGAAGAAACCCTGATATTCCTATCTAATATATTTTTGGTGGGAAATAAAATGAAATTGGCGCGATCGGAAGGAATTAAGTCCTTGTATGGTCTTGCAACGTTAATAACTTCCCGCCAAAACTTAAAACAAATTTATGCGCGAATACAGAAAAGTTTTATAACTTTATTAAGTAAGCTCAAACTATTACAATAAAATGACCCTTGAACAAAAGATTAATAGCCCTTAGGGTTAATGAAAACCCTTTTAATATATATATATAGAGTAGACTATAATAAGAAGAAAAATATATATAAAATTTGGCGCCATTTTGGACTCGATCGCGCGGGTTATGTGTATATAGTTTCCCGCGCGAAAACCATGCCGATGGGAGGAATAATTTAGTCGATTTTTATTATGAAATGAAATTTTTCATTGGTAGAATATAAACTAGCAAAGTTTAATCCTGGAAAGCTAAAGGCGGGACGAGATAAGCAAAGACTCATCTTCCATAGAAAAGTAAAAAAAAAAAAATAACCTAATCCCCCCAAAAATAATGATGTATAGAAATAGCACTACGAAAAGGGGGGACGGTTGGTATTTAATGGTTTTTATCCAACTCTGACTGATATAAAAACGCGCTCCAAAAACGAGAGCGCGAGCGCCCGGGTTTGGCTAGAAAGTACTTAAATGAACTATTTTTATTTCAAAGCGACGAATGACAGAAAACTCCGTAGCTAGTGTTCTTCTACGTTTAGAATATTATTGCTTTTTATTTTCTAGCGAGTACTCCCATCTGCAGACTCTTATACTATATTCTTTGGAACTGATATAATTTTATAGGTTATCTAATGGAGGGGTCGGTCATTTGAAATTAAAATGGGACGATTTTGTTTTTTAATTAGGGGCTCTAATTAATATTTGTACTTCTTATGTAAATAATTAGACCTAATTAGCGTATTATTATTAGGGGTCGATCATTTGAAATTAAAATTCGTCGATATTTTTTAGTTAGGGGCTGCAAATAATATTTGTACTTATTATTATTATTTTAAAATTAATTTAGGTAAATAATTAGACCTTATTAGCGTATATATTTATTATTTTATGGTCTCTATAGGACAGGTATTGGTAATTTTTTGAACATAATATTGCCAATTTTCTACAAATAAAAATGCATGGGAAAAATCGGGGAATTTAGAATTGAAAAATCTGTAGTGAATTCTTAATTTTAAAAATTATTTTTATTTATTTATTTATTTTGAATTTTCCCCCTGAATTCATTAATATTTTCCATTAAATGGTCTGCAGAATGGGATGGTTAAAAATGAATGGCGAAGTACAGGTAGAAATAGACCAAATTAGACGAACAGTCATATACACTTCTAAAATTAAATATCCGACCCAGCACTTTTTAAGTTTTAAGAGCTATACCGCGCAATTTCTTCGCCGCTTTTGATCGTAAATTCCTTGAATTTGCCAAATGGACGGAAACGTCAAGGAGCCGCGAATCTCGAAACGGAACGGCGTATAAAAAAAGTAATAAAAATAATATAAGGTTTTAGCCCAAATAGACAGACACGCCCCCTAGAACTATAGTATACTCTAACCGAAGCGCCCTTATCAAGATTTTGTTCCTCATCTTCAAATACTTATACTTAATTTTATTAACTTGGTTATACGTTAACTTTGCTTCAAGAGAAACGCTTTCTTATATGCTTAAATGAATATATTTAGTTTGATTTAGTTGAGTTAGAATTTTAGTTAAACTATTCTGATACGAGTAAGGTATGTTGTGATTTAATTTCATCTATTTTAGTTTAATTAAGTTTAAACTTTCTTTAATTTGGTCTTTGGTTGACGTTCCTAACATATTCATCCATTTCTTCTCAAAGAACAATTAACTAATGTCGTTTATTGAAATTAATGTTATCGTCAGTCCTCTCCTTCTCAGTCTTGAAATCTCCTATAGATTTCTTTGAAAAATATGCATTTTACTCGTGGGAAGAGAGCCTTTTAAGACTGCTAAAAATTAACTTTTTAAGTAATGAATTTAGAAAATTTGCATACCAAGGCTTAGGGTATATCACATCTTCCAAATATTCACTCTTAAAATTGAGAAACGTCCCATTTAAAACCGGTTTTTGTTTTTAATTCAGTAACCAAGTCCATTCTAATTAAACATCTCTAATTAAATTAATTAGATTATTAATAGAAATTAAAATTAGCATAGGAAAATCGTCCCTCAACCTATGGAATTAAACATCAGGCCCTGACTCTACTTAGTTTGGAATAGTTCCTATCTGCGCCTTTGCAATAAGGAAGTGAATATCTTACATTGCCTGGAGGGTTTTTTGGGATGTTACGTGTACAGTGATGTATAATAAAAAGCTTAAATTAGCAGGGGTGTAGTGTTCCGCGTAGAATATAGCTGCGTACAAAAGCGTTTGGTTCTTTACCATCGCCTTGAGCGCTAGCGATCCGCGTGATTGTTAACTTTTGCAGACTTTAGACTTTTTTTTTAGCGCTAAAGAAAACCTAGGCTGTCATGTAAGTTTAGGCAAGATGTTATTGACCTCTTACAGTATGTGTCCTCAAGGAACCTTTCACTTTCTTTTAAAAAAAGTACTTGGGCTTTATGGTTTATACAACGTGCACGGAACAATATAATCTATGGTGAAAATTTGTACAGGAACGTCGACGTCTTGAAATAGAAAGTTCGCCCGTAGAGATGTTAAAATTCGCGCCATTTTGAGCTTTATTTGCCATGTTTTTCTTTTTAAGTTTGCTATATATAGTTACCAACTTATCAATGATATTTAAAAGGTCTGTTGCTGACAGAGAATAATTTTATGTGATTATTTAGTGAATTATTCTTAGTTTAATTCTGTGGTGACGTTTGTTTCGCCTAAGCCTCGTTATACGTGCAAGTGATTTTTTCCTTTTTTTCGTACAAAATTGTTACGCGATGAATGTGAGTTAATTAAAGTTCTCTAACTATTCTTGCGATAATGATTAAATTTACTAATAATATATATAATTAATAAGCGGCTGGTTTGCTTGCTTACAAACTAAGCCGCCTAACTAGTATACTCTGATCAATTACTTGACGAATCTTTGTTTTTATATGAATTTAGTCATCGCATTCCCTGCTTGGGAGTCTTTATTTCAATACAATTCTCAATTATATTTATTTTTCAATTTCTCTTTCCATTTCTCGCTCTATCATTCTTGGTTATATACGCGCGGCTTTATTGCATATCCTTATAATATTTGAAACAATAGTCGCTATACTTGGTCCGCTGGCGTCGTTATGATGAGCTCCTCGTGCACGCATGGTGTAAAATCCTTTGCGTAAAACTTGTTTGTACATTTTTTATCTATGTAAATAACTGAACCATTGTAACAAAAAATAGCCTGAACTAAAAATAACCTGTATAGAAAAAGAACCACCTACAAAATATCTCCTTTCAAATCAACAAAATCAACAAAGCTTAAGAACCCAACCTTCAATACCTTGTCAAACTCAAAATTGTAAAACCGAAGGCCACGAAAACACGCCCAACTAAATTCCCTCCGAGAGCAAAAAACTTTAACCCTTTACCTGACCTAACCCTAAAACAGAAATAGCATGCTGACCAAGGGGGAAGGAAGTTGGGGGCGGATTCATGGTTTTCACGTTATCTCTATAGAATCATTGTAAAAAAAGGGGGCACTTCGGAATTTCGCTTCGAACCTAACACATGAAGCAACCCTAAACTCTGTCCCTCCCTGACACAGAGCAACTATAGCAATGTAACCAGCATTAAATAAACCTTTTTATTAGTTGTTAACTTAGTAGTTTAATTAATATATCACGCGCTCACGATTCACACGAATTAGGAATTTAGAGAAATTTAACCAACTCATTTCAATTAACAAAATATTCAGTCTAAAACAAATTAACGGATAAACGGGGATTCGTAAAAACTAAACTATTAAAACCCGCAAGAAATAACATGGTGCCGAAAAACCCACGGGATAATTAACCAACCAACCGTGATTAGTGAGCAACCAGGAACAATTAAACACGCGTGATAAGTGAACTGCTTAACCACAATTAACTTCAAGAACTTCAAAGACCCAACTACAAGACCTTCAAGAACTTCAAAGACCCAACTACAAAACCTTCAAGAACTTCAAAGACCTAACTACAAGAACTTCAAAGACCCAACTACAAAACCTTCAAGAACTTCAAGAACCAAGTAACTACAAGACCTTCCAGAATTACAAGAACCAATTAACTACAAGACCTTCAAGACCCACAACTAACTCCAAGAACTTCCAGACCTTCAAAACCTTACCAGATCGTCATGAACCTACAACATCACGAATAGTAAGAACATTAACTTTAACTAAACTAAACAATGGCGGACGCGGGAAGCGTCTCGGACGCGGAACAAGAACTTTTAACCTTAAAAGGAAGTCAAAAAGCCATACGAACTTCCGTAACAAAAGCATGCAACAATATAGACGCGCTACTTAAAAGCGCTAACGTGGATAGTGACGATCTAGAGGACTATTTAGCTTTATTACAACCAAAAGAAGTAGAAATGAACTTGATAGACCAACGCGTAGAGATGTTAACCACGGGAGCGGCCGAACGAGAAAAAGAGACGGGACGCGCCATCGAATTTCGCGACCGGATCATCGTCACCAAGGCGAGAATGAACCGGAAACTAAACCAACTCAATCCAAACTACTCGGCGGCTACATCCATCGTGGGATCCGTACACGGAAGCGCAAAAGAAGACACATCAGCGATCAAACTTCCGACCCTCACTATGCCTAAATTTAATGGTGACATCACTAAGTGGACATCATTTTGGAGTCACTTCAAGGCAGCCGTAGATAATCGACCCAACATGGCCAAGGTAGAAAAATTTTCATATTTGGTTTCATTCCTAGAGGGGGAGGCGGCTGGCGTTATTAGTAAAATGGTTGCATCTGATGACGCTTACGATGACGCGATCAGATCATTAGAAAAACAATACGGTAGAAAAGATGTCATTGTAACTTCGTTAATGCAAGAATTAGCGGAAACTCAAGCGGTTCATAGCTCTAGTAACATAAAAGCATTAAGAAAATTAGTAGATACATGCGATGGGAACATAAGGAGTCTAAAGAATCTAGGAATTAACATGAAAGAAAACGGATTCTTTCTCTGCCCAGCTCTACTTAGTTGCCTACCAAACGATATAAGGTTAGACTATAGCAGAAAAAGGGGCGCGAACGACGAATTTAACGTAGAAGCCCTAATAGAATTTCTTAGGAAAGATGTACAAGATAGGGAGGTAGCTGAAATGTTAGGGAAATTCCAGAACTTAGAGCACTCAAAAACAAGCCAAGCTCCGACCAATAGTTACCGGGAGAAATACCCTAGACCAAAACGAAATTATAACCATAACCAAGGGTCGGCCTCCGCTTTAACCGTTTACCAAAACCCAAATAACTATGAACGGAAAAAGTATTGCATGTTTTGCAAAAATAACCACCACCAATCCATTAATTGCAATTACCACTCTCTAGAAGACAAAATTAAACTAATTAGAAACGAAAATAGGTGCTATAATTGCGTAAAATGGGGGCACGACACGGCTAATTGCAGGTCCCCTTTCCAATCATGCAAACAATGCAAAAAGAGACATAACATACTAGTTTGCGACCAATTAGAAGTTAATCAGAATAAAAACACTCAAGTAAAAACCTTAGACAATAGCGCAGCTTCATCCCAAGGTACGACCATGCAAATTGCAGTTAGTAACCACGTAGCTTGCCAAAAAACAGTTTTATTACAAACCGCCCAAGCTCTCGCTCTAAATCCAGAAAACCCAAACCAAAAGGAACCCCTACGGTGTTTACTAGATGGGGGGAGCCAGTTGTCATTCATAACAGAAGAGATTTCACAAAGGCTTAGATTACCCGTACTAGGAAGTACTCTCTTAACTATTTTTAACTTTGGGAGTCAAAACGCGCCAGAGGTCAGCCGTAACATTGTTAAATTAGTTTTGCAAAACCTTAAAAATCCTAACGAATTTGTAGAAATGCAAGTTGTTGAGGTTCCCTATATCTGTCGAGCATTAATCAAACCACCTTGTGAAGAAATTGAAAACAATCTTAACCAAAAAGGATTGCAGTTAGCTGACGATAGAAATGACCTAAACAACAACATAGGCGTTTTAATAGGAGGCGATTCTTATTGGGAGTTCGCATCTGGTAAATCAGAAAGATTGGGAAAGGCCACCGTAGCTCTAGAAACCAAATTAGGATGGGCCATATCTGGACCGGTTGAAATAGAAAAGGCAGGTTTAGAAACGTATTCTTCCTTTCATATTAGCGTAGAAGAAAGGGCTGACGAGATGGTAAGAAACCTATGGGAACTAGAGGCTATAGGAATTAAGGGAGACCTAGATAGAATACCCCAAAAAGAGGAAATTATTGAGCAATACTCAGAGAACCTTAAGACAGAGGAGGGGCGATACGTTGTGAAGTTCCCATGGAAAACTGACAGAGAAAACTTACCGGATAACTTAAGTGTAGCCAAATTGCGAATTAAACCCTTAATTAAAAAATTCGAGAAAGACCCAAACTATTACCAAGAATACCGTAAGGTATTGCAAGAACAATTAGACTCAGGAGTTATAGAACAGGTACCAGATAGCGAAATTAATACCGAAGCTTGCTATTATTTACCACACCAAGGAGTAAAACGAGAGTCTAGCTTAACAACAAAATTAAGAGTAGTCTTGGATGGGTCCTCACACGAACCAGGGGCACCCTCATTAAACGATATGCTACTGTCAGGGCCTAACTTAAACCCCGACCTCCTTATGCTGTTGTTAAGATTTAGGACCCACCCAGTAGCCTTCACTGCAGATATTGAAAAAGCGTTTCTGCAGGTGGGGTTAGATAAACAAGACAAGGATATGACACGTTTTTTGTGGGTAAAAGAGATTAACGGGAAAATAGACCCTGATAACCTTAGGGTGTTTAGAATGACACGTGTGCCGTTTGGCATAACATCAAGTCCCTTCCTGCTCGCGATAACAATAAAATTACACGCTAAAAAATTCGAAAACACCGAACCTAGAGCCACCGAAATAATAAACAACGATATCTACGTTGATGACGTAGCTAGCGGTGGAGAAAGCGTGGAAGAAGCCTTTCAAATGGCAAACAAAATAGACACCATACTGAGTGGAGCGGGAATGCGCTTGAGAAAATGGAATACCAACGACAAACACCTTAGAGAACTATGGGGGGTAGAAGGGAAGAGACCAAGCCCCGTAGTTATCAATAGTGGAGATGGGGATTCAGAAAAACAAAATGTCTTAGGCCTAACTTGGGATCCCGAAACTGACCAGTTTTATTTTAACTTAAATAAATTATTAGAATACCTGCTTAATGTCCAAAACACTAAAAGAGCGGTGCTTAGCTCGGTATCCCAAATCTTCGATCCCATGGGGATTCTGGGACCATTCACCATAAGAGCGAAACTAATTTTTCAAAAACTGTGGGAAGAAAAGGTAGCTTGGGATGAGGAACTGGAAGAGAGATTAGCTATGCCTTTCAAGGAATGGTGTAGAGAGTTACCCGCCCTGAGAAAATTCAAATTTGATAGGTATTATTTCGGAGAAATCGTGTCACAAGACATTGATCAGAAGGAAATACACGCGTTTTGTGACGCAAGCCAATCAGCATATGCAGCTGTTTTATACCTAAGAGTAACTACCCATGCAGGAGAAACTAAAACAGTTCTAGTTATGGCTAAATCGAGAGTAGCACCACTTAAACCCTTAACTGTACCAAAATTAGAACTGATGGCCTGTCTGCTTGGTGCGCGGTTAATCGAGTACACAAAGAACCTATACAAAAACACTTTTTCCAAGACTTACTTATGGTCAGACAGTACCGTCGCCTTGCACTGGGTTAAAGGCACTCCCAAGACGTGGAAACCATTCGTCGCGAATAGGGTGCAAGAGATACAAAAATTGACAAAAACAGAAAATTGGGGGCATTGTCCAGGGGAAACTAATCCGGCGGATTTACCCACTAGAGGAATCAAAGCTCAGGACCTAGAAAATTGTAAAATCTGGTGGGAGGGACCCGCGTTTTTAAAGAAAGACAAAGAGCATTGGCCAAAAAACATCCTAGAACTAAATGAAATAAACGATGAGAGCGAAAAGAGAAAGACTGCGTTGCATGTTCAATGCCAGAAACAAGATTCAATTCAAAATTTAATAAACCTGAACCAATTTAGCAAAATTAGCAAACCAATACGAATCGTGGCATGGATCCTTAGATTTATTAGACACCTCAAAAAAGAAACTAGATCTATAGGAGAATTAACGTCAGAAGAACTTAACACCGCAGAAAATTTGTTAGTTAAACATGAACAAAGAGAAATCTTTAGAGATGAATTTCAAAATTTAGAAAACAATAAACCCATTGAAAGCAGGTCCGAAATTGCTCCGCTTAAACCTTTCATTAACGAAGATGGCCTATTGTGTGTAGGTGGTAGATTAGTAGAATCAGATTTAACATATCAAGCCAAACATCCTGCAATCTTAACTAAAAACGCACGCTTAGCCAAACTCTTAATGGAGAGAAGCCATTATGAAGTAATGCATTCGGGCATCCAGAACACTATAACCCAAATCAGAGAAAAATATTGGGTTATCTCGGGCCGCCAGTTGGCCAAACAGGTGGTAAAGCACTGCTTTGAATGTAAAAAGCAAAACTCAAAGGCTGGTGAAATGACAGAAGCCCCTCTTCCAAGGGCTCGTATAATAGAAAGTAAACCCTTTGAAACGATAGGAGTCGACTTTGCGGGACCTATCTTTGTTAAAGAAAAACCAGAAAAAAGAACTACAGTTAAAGCCTACATCTGCCTATTTGTGTGTTCCGTAACCAGAGCTTTACATTTAGAATTAGTGCAATCATTATCCACGGACGATTTCTTGTTAGCTATAAGACGAATGATAGCCAGGCGCGGTGTACCTAGTACAATTTATAGTGATAATGCCAAAACGTTCATAAAGGCAAATGAAGATCTAAACAAACTCTGGAAAAACATTAAAACCAATGACCTTTTAAAATTCTTTGGCAAAAAAGGAATATCATGGCGTTTCATAGCACCCAAAGCCCCATGGTGGGGTGGCCAATATGAGAGAATGGTTCGTAGCATAAAATCCACACTAAAAAAGGTGCTAGGCAGAGCCGTACTTTCACACGTAGAAATGGAAACAATCCTTACAGAAACCGAAGGAATGTTAAACTCGAGACCCTTAACATTCGTTTATAACGACGCTAACGAACCAAGCCCTCTAACGCCTGGCCACTTCCTAATAGGCGACCGACTAAATAGTTTGCCAAATCAAAAATTAAAAAATATTACTGTAAACGCAAACCAACAAGCTCTAACTAAACGCTTAGAATATAGGCAAACACTATTAGAACGAGTCTGGAAACGATGGCGGGCAGAATACCTTATGGACTTAAGATCCGCACATCATACCAAGTTAACCAAACAAGAAACCCAATTTAAACTCAACGATATCGTACTCGTACATGAAGACAAAATGCCTCGACAAACTTGGAAAATGGGCATTGTTATTGAAAACCAAAAGGGTAGAGACAATAAAGTACGTTCTTGTTTGGTTCGCATGGCTAATGGACTTACTATTAGACGTCCAATACAATTACTTTACCCCCTAGAAGTAGTTGAATAAAAAAAAAAAAAAAAAAAAACAATAAATTAAACGTTTTAAATTAAGTAAAATTTCATGTAAAATACTGCGTATTTTAGGGGGGAGTGTAAAATCCTTTGCGTAAAACTTGTTTGTACATTTTTTATCTATGTAAATAACTGAACCATTGTAACAAAAAATAGCCTGAACTAAAAATAACCTGTATAGAAAAAGAACCACCTACAAAATATCTCCTTTCAAATCAACAAAATCAACAAAGCTTAAGAACCCAACCTTCAATACCTTGTCAAACTCAAAATTGTAAAACCGAAGGCCACGAAAACACGCCCAACTAAATTCCCTCCGAGAGCAAAAAACTTTAACCCTTTACCTGACCTAACCCTAAAACAGAAATAGCATGCTGACCAAGGGGGAAGGAAGTTGGGGGCGGATTCATGGTTTTCACGTTATCTCTATAGAATCATTGTAAAAAAAGGGGGCACTTCGGAATTTCGCTTCGAACCTAACACATGAAGCAACCCTAAACTCTGTCCCTCCCTGACACAGAGCAACTATAGCAATGTAACCAGCATTAAATAAACCTTTTTATTAGTTGTTAACTTAGTAGTTTAATTAATATATCACGCGCTCACGATTCACACGAATTAGGAATTTAGAGAAATTTAACCAACTCATTTCAATTAACAAAATATTCAGTCTAAAACAAATTAACGGATAAACGGGGATTCGTAAAAACTAAACTATTAAAACCCGCAAGAAATAACACATGGTTTCAACGCCACAGGTTTCTTTCTTGAACCCGCACGGCAGTGATGGCAACTTTGTTAATGAATACAATAACTATACTGTATTGCGGAAAGAAAGTATCTGAGAAATGCAGGGTTTATAGCAATAACTCAGTGAAAATCGTGATAATCAGGGAAAGTAATTTTTATATTCAGGGTTCGCACAAACCTGCATGGAGAACCTGATAATGTCAGGGAAATAACTTGACTAAAATTTCAGGGGAAACTCATAGAGAAATCTGTAAATTCAGAAAAAACTGAGGTAAATTTGTAATTCTTAGTAAAATTCAGGGAAAACATTGAAATTTGTGAGGCTTGCCCTGAAATTGGTCGCTCCATCTAAAAATAAATAATCCCCTAGTTATTACTCCAAAACTCACAACTGCAGTTACTAGGCGGCCTTGCACCTGGAAATATCAGGGGAAAAAAACCTGGAAATTTTAGGGAAATCGGTTTTCCAAAAGTCGTATGAACACCCTAATATCTAAACTTCTGCCGGATTTTTGTGCGCGAGATTTGTTTTACACCTAATTACGAACCGTTTGATTTTCCTTTCACCCTCTCTTTAAGCAGACAATATCAATAATATCTCGCGTTTATCAAACAACTCCTTGTCATACAATACCGCGTTAAATCAATCATCGAGAACTCATAATTTTAAGCCTATAATCGCGGAGCAAGGAAAACCGCTTAAAAAGAGATAGGAAGAAAACCGAGGGGTCAATTACTGTACGCAGCGGATTACTTAATTTAACTTAATCGCTATAAATTGTGATTAAGAGTGTATTCGTACGCTGATTACGACGAGTGACTGCGTGGCCCCTCGGAAAAACGTCTTGAAAGCCAAGATGAAAGAATTGATGATAAGAAATATGCATGGAAAGATGAATCAAAGAGAAACAAAAAAGTCAAAGATTTTTATTACGAAATGTGTCTTGAGAGAACAAGGATGTTCTTTCACGCAAATATCGTTAAATTTGTCTTTGTGCGTTTGCCGCTCGTCCAAATAACAAAAGATTGCGTTTTCTACACGCATACTAAGTATCGCGCCATATCGGTATCATCTTATTTGGAGTTTTTGAAAATTCAGTGAAAAATTAATTGATAAAGGATGAAGATTATGTAAAATCCGTTGGAATTTGAAATAATGCTTGAATTGAATTTCGCTCGCAACCCCAAAGTTAAAATAATGGAGCAATTAAGAGGAGAGATGGTAAGGTATTGCAGATTTATTTCTTTAAAACAAAATCCAATAAGATGTATTAGGTTAAGATTAATAATTTATATTTTATATTCTTAAACGATTCGTTGTCAAAAGTTGTTGTTGCCGGACCGTATTATCAAAGTTGATATTTTTCATCATGCGTTTCGCAAAGATGATACCCTTTGCTTCATTTCACTTATTACACAACTGGAAGGAAGAGAATAGCCTATCTCAATTTAAGAGTTGCCAAGTGGAGTGTCTAAAAATCATGGTATTACACCTGGAATCGTCAGATTTTTGAAAATGTATATGTCAGGGAAAGTCCAGGAAATTTTAAAACTCTCGTAAAAGTGGCTCAAGGCTGAATTTCATATTGGTTCGGAAACATTCATTTTACTACTACTACTACTGTTTGCAATACGAATATACCCAAATGACCTTTCTATAAGTAAAAATTGTGTCAGTGAAATGTCTTCAGACGGTCAAGGAGATTGTGGAAATGTCAGGGAATTTTGAAATATAAAATCTATGACAATGCAGCAATCCCTGGTCTCTAAGAAATACCACCATAATTTGAAATCTCCAAGCAAGACCATGGATGAACATTGAGAAATTGAGGCGCCATAAAAGATGTTATATTGAATTGTTATATAAAGATGTCCATGGATCAAAATTTGGCTTTATCCATGCAGCATCCATCCATCCCATTGAGTCCAGGGTTCCTTTACGGCAGTTCTAAGTCCCAAAATGACGCGCGCAACGCTACGAGATGAGAAAATGGAAGAGATTACTCCATGGATGTAGAAAAACCGTTGGGGGAAACGCGTAAAAGAAAAAAAAAGGCAAAAAGTCGTATAATTTGGCGACAGAAGAAAATTGTGGCTTGTCCTCCAACCACGTTACTCTCGCTGATGGACGAATATCCAATGCAAAAAGAGATATCACTGGCGACAGGGCTTTTAAATTGCAAGTCTCTCTCTCGCTCTCTTTCGCCCCCTCTCGAGCCGCGAGAGCGTCCTCTCCCCAAAAGATACCAAGCCAGAGAAATAGCTCCTCTCTTTCTTTCTCTTTCTCCTCATCTTGGACCTCTCACGTCACGACATGATGGAATGGACCTAGAATTTTCTAAATTCTACCCCGTCTTATACAACGAAAAAAAAAGAACTCTAAAGGTAAGGAGGCACCAATGACTTTTTTCTTTTCTTTTTTTTTTTGGTTTTAAATACTGCCATTTTTCGGTTAAAAAAAAGAAGATTGTAATCTTAAATTTTAATTTCTCTACGGTATACCTTCTTGATCCACCCTTTTTGAGTGTCAGTCTTTTAGTACCTTGGTCTTTACTACAATTTCTTGGTGGTTTCTATGGGATATTTGGGGGTAAAACAAGCGCCTAAATGACTATACCGCGCAGTTTTCCTTTTATCTCGAGATTTTAAGACCCGGGACCGATATTAGTATGCCAAAATCGAATTTTCTCTCCTTATCAATTTTTTTTTCTTTTTTTATAAGTAATTCTTGGAAATTGAAAAAGGTTGGTTGGTTGGTTGCTTTAATTTTTTTTTATTATTTTAAGTTGTGTGGGCAATTTTATATTCCAAAGGTGTTATAGACGTGATATAGTTTTGTAGTTTGATCCCAGTTCTTGTAGAATTAATTAGGACTAATTATAGGTGTACTTTTAATGGCAATTATGCTAAATTTTACTTACTTGAAAGGTTAGTCAGTTGAAGAATTTTCATTTGGCAATGAGCCTTGTATCTCTATGTCTGTAAATCCCTAAATAGTTTAAATGCAAATTATCAAATTAATTTATCTTTATTTTATTATTTAAAAAAAAAAATAATTATAGTTAATCCAGTCAAATATCAAATCCCAAGCCATATGTTAGTTAAGTTTTATTTTTACTAAAGTATGTAGTCACGTGGTTTAATACGAGAGCATCAATGTTAAAATTAAAATGCGACTTCTTTCAATTTCCAAACGGTGCTGCGTGGGTGCCTGAAATAAGTAATAAAATCGAAATTAAATAGAATATTAATTAAAGAAGCAATGGATGGGTAGACTAATATCATCCATCCCAGCAACGATCGGTTTATTTAATCTTTACAAGAAAAAAATGGTGTTATCTATCTTTTTTATCCATAATATTATAAGAACTTCTTTCTTTTTTATTCCCATAATGGTCTGATATTTATATAAACCATATTACTCTCCTATTTTATATCAGAAAATCCACGTCTCTTTCAACGTAAATATTTTTATTTCAGTATATAAACACGGTGGTGAATTTCGCCGATAACGTTATATAGTACATAGCCAGCTATAGCCGCGCACCAAGGCCCTACAGATACATTCATTTTGCTTAACAACTTATATCACCCAAAAAATGACTTTTAACCTCGTAACGTCATATATCGCTTGGGAAAGATTTCCCGCCTTGATTACGAAGTTGCTATAGAGCGCGAATGAATTCAAGAAAACTCGTCATAATTTTCAGTGTCGTCCAGGGCTAGGAGTTGTACGTCTGTCGGCTGCTATACGATGGTGACTCGCGTTGAATTTCGCTTGTATACTCGCTTCCTGGTACGTATACTGAAGGTATACCGGATGTAATTCGCTATCAGGATACACTCAGTATACTATCAGGCAGTGACGTCTTATCAACATATCCACTTCCGGATCGATGGGATCATGGCATCTTTGGCTTGATGTTCAAAGTAATTGATTGATTTGTGTATTGGCATCTTATCTTCAGGTTCTGAAATGAAATATAACATGCATGCGAGGATTATTTTATTTGTCTTTATGTATTATTCTTTAAAATGCTGGAATAAAATTATTTATTAAATATTTGTGCTGATTTTTATTATTGTATTCAGCGTAATAATTAAATAGTCCTATAACCGTAATTATCTTGTATCTCATTATTATATAATTTAATTAAAAATGCCATTGGGTGGATTCAAAGCCTCGACGCGACTCCATGGATTCTTTTACCGTCGGATATTCTTTTACCTCCCGGGAGTAAGTTTCTTAATTCGGTATATGTTGGCGGCACCGCGGGAAAGTGAAAGCGATGTAGCCTAGGTTCAAATGTTATGAATTATAATTTTCATTTTCATTCAAAAGCTAAGTGTTAAAATTGGACGCGAATATTTGGGGGTTGTCCTGCTGCTACTCCTGCACGTATTCCTTGGGTCAAAAGTGTTTTAAAACTGGGCCCGAACATTTTGGGATAACCCGCTCATTCCATGGGATAAAAGTGTTTAAATTGGGCACCAACATTTGGCGGTTGCCCCGTGCTCGTTCCTTGGTTCAAAATTGTTAAAATTTGGTGCGAATATTTTGGATAGCCCGCGCATTCCATGGGATAAAAGTGTTAAAATTGGGCACCAACATTTGGCGGTTGCCCCGTTGGTTCAAAATTGTTAAAATTGGGTGCGAATATTTTGGGATAGCCCGCGCATTCCATGGGTCAAAATTGTTAAAATTGGGCGCCAAAATTTGGGTATCCACGGATTCCTTGGGTCAATAGTGTTTTAAAATTGGGCACCAACATATCTTGGGATAAACGGCTCATTCCTTGGTTCAAAAGTGTTAAAATCTTGGCGGCAAATTTCGGGTAATTACTTGGGTCAGGAATGGTTCAAAATACATATGCAGGTCCTTACAAATATCGCGAGATATGTACAAGATGTACATAATTTGCAGTTTAGTATATACAGTTAAGAGGTCAAAACTGAATTGTTCAAAACTCCAGTATTGCGTTTCTAATTAATCAAGGTATATACGTATATACTCATTTCCTATACACCTCCCATATATACCTTCTCAATATCCCCTGTGTGCAATGCATACAGGGTATAGATGACGTCCGAACGATTTTTATGACTGTAATTTGGACGTAGTGGTCAAGGATAGGCCCGAGTTTTAATAAGACTTGACCATCCCCAGCGACCCACCCACGCCAATGGCGCCGCGCCATGCTGCATCCCTTGGTTTTTATTAATGGCGCCTGTGCAGGCTATATTGCTTTTATTAGGATTTTTAAGATCAAAATTACCAAACCAGCGCTGACTAGCTCCCCCTACGTACATAAAAAATATATAGTTCCAATACAATATATACCCCTTGTTAGAACCGGCGAGCTTTAGCATTTGATGTATTACGGTTTTACTGTCCGAAATTGATACACATACAGGCAAAATTATACCCTTAGGTTTTCGCCAGTCGCCATTTTCCCCCCAAATTTTCTTTATTAGCAGTGTCCAAGGGACCCGTCGTGTATCAAGCGGCCATTTTAAAAGATCATCTTAATTCAACTTCAAAAGAGATTAAGTCGCGCTTGACATCAATAAGTTTACTAAATATTAATTGAATCGGTTGAAACGTATAATTCGGATGGATAGTTCTGTAAGGAAGGCTTAATTTCGTCATTACTGACTGGACGTAAGTTATTGGCTACTTTTCAGGCGGCTATTTTAAAAGATGCCTTCATCTTAATTCAACTTCAAAAGAGATTAAGTCCCGTTTGATATCAATAAGTTTACTAAATATTAATTGAATCGGTTGAAACGTATAATTCGGACAATATTTATGTAAGAACTTGGATTCATTTCAACATTTCTGGATGGGCGTTGATTATATGAGTCGGTTATTTGCACTTTTACTTATCGGTTAATTCTTAAGATATATCGAGTTCTGGTAGTTGCAGGCTCAAGTACGTGGTACCATTGTAAAGAGGACAGTTTTGTCTATCACAACCTTAGATTGCGTAACAACTACAAAAGTTCCTTCGTTCTAAAGTTTTTTGTCTATATTCGGACCCCAACGTTCTAAACCAACCTTTTGTAAAAACCTTAATTACTCGATTAAGGCCCGCAAGTGATACCGTAAAATTGAAAGAGGACATTCTATCTACCACACCCTGAACGTGTTTGACTTAAAGGCCGGATTTTCTGCTAGAGGGTTCTCCTGGTGCAGAAAATGACTCGCGACCGAGTAACAATAGAGAAGCGAGTCGTCTAAAAAATACGGTTCTCCTGGTACAGAAAATCGAGGGATAGGGGTTCTACCGGTGCAGAAAATTGAGATATGGTATAGTCACGTTAAAATTTTGGACCCCCCTTTTCGCCCCTAAATTTGGGCGCCCAATATTTCCTAAAGTACGGTTTTTCGGGACGGGTACAGAAACCCGAGCACTAAACATGCAGCAAAAGTAAACTATAGCTTTGAAGCTCAAGCAATAGCTAATTTAATAATCTTCTAAACCACAAATGCGTTTTGTTGAATACCATGGGGGTTAGTCTCGCCAATTGTTAGCCAAAGCAACACCAAACTGTCAAAGAATCAGTGGCGAAGTGTACTTTTGAGCAGAGGTATAGAATCTGAATTCAGTATAATAAACTAGTCTTTGAAAACCTTAAAAGCCATTGAGTGAGGGCTATGGCTATATCACTATGTTGAGAAAATTTTTAAAAGAATTGTAGGCACATGCAACCCATAAGATAAACTTGAGGATTATTGCCTACAGGAGTGAGAAAATTAATTCTGCACTTCATTGCAATTGTTTAAAAAAGTACATTTTAAATTAAAAAATAGAAGAAATTTTTTAATCAATCGGCTATATAGATTTGGATTCAGCGGAGTATTTTCTTTCAAAATCATATTTTTCCATCTCAGTTTTAAAATAAAGGGAAAGAGTTTTAGTAACATCCGAACTAGCACATTCGTGTAAGTAGTTTTTTTCTGAACCATCTAGCGTTAGTTGGTTTCATGAACATTCCATGGCAAAGTCTTATACGAAACAGTTTCTAATGAAACGATGGAGCACTATACTAAAATATTTCGAACCAATATCGTTAAAGCCGTACGTTTGGGTAAAACTTCTAGTTTTACTGTTAAAAATCTCCCTCTCCCAGAGAGCTATATGGTTTCTAGAAACGTTTGGACATCCCAAAGAAATACTCTATTATGTGACTCTAAGGGTAAGCAAATTTTCTGGTGTCTACATATTCTTAAAACTCCCCAACCCCTGAGGGGGTTGTACTAGTAAAGGTGAAAATCATCACTATACTCCCGAGAATATAGAAAAACTATCCAACTTCTTCAAGTCACGAGGTTTCACTTCTGTTAAAAATCTACCTTCCAAATATCCAGTTCGAAGAAGTAGTAAAGTCAATGTTGTAAATTTTAAGAATATAACGGGACTTTAGAGGTTACCGCCCCCTTTTCGGAGAGTTGTTCTGCCAAGGCTACTGAGCGCGTTCGACGACAGGGAATGTCAGCCACTAACTAAAGGCCGCCGACAGGTTATGGCAGCGCTCACAGAAATACCTCTCGTAAATCCCGTATATATAACAAGGACTGCGCCAAGCTCGGGACCCATTTAGTGGTATTTCTAGAAGATTTTTGTCATTGCACTGAAAGAGCATCTCCCAAAAATTTCTGGGGTCCCCGCTACGAACAATTGTAGAAACCCATTAGCGACCGTGCCATATTACTTTAAACCCCCGCGGGCGGTACCGATACTGTTTTGACCCATTACTGTCACCCTCCTTTTTTACCTCGACAACTTTTCCCCGTATATCTTTTGTAATGAACGTATAGATTATAGGGAGCTACAGTGCGAGAGAAAAGCCATGTGACGTGACGTCATTTCTGGGGTCTTAAATTGTATTGCCAAAGCTGATGACTTCCAATATGGTTGCCAGAGCCAAGGTAAGAGATAAGAGGGTGTGACGTCACGACAATATTCCTAGTAGCACTCTACTGGCTTTCTGTTCTTAGACCTTTGGCACGGGTAAAATTTCAACTGACTTTCTTGTTCTTCGCGAAGTGGTCTCACAAAACTTAGGAATGCTGAACAGATTACTTTGAAAATGAATTCCAAAGTGTATGTATATGTTTATTGCTCGGGTTTCTGTACCCGTCCCGAAGAACCGTACTTTAGGAAATATTGGGCGCCCAAGTTTAGGGGCGAAAAGGGGGGTCCAAAATTTTAACGTGACTATACCATATCTCAATTTTCTGCACCGGTAGAACCCCTATCCCTCGATTTTCTGTACCAGGAGAACCGTATTTTTTAGACGACTCGCTTCTCTATTGTTACTCGGTCGCGAGTCATTTTCTGCACCAGGAGAACCCTCTAGCAGAAAATCCGGCCTTTAAGCGTTACACACAGCGACCCATGCAACGTTTGTCTACATCTTGACCCCATTGCGAAAGAAATAGTAAATTATTTGAAATCAAACATATGCACTTATCGTTAAAATATCACTTATGCTCTGCAGCGATAATAAAGAGCGTTGCTGCATCAGGAATGATCGAATTAGGTCTAATTTGAAACACGCCGCTGTCCCCGATTTAGAGAACATGTTGACGAATTTATTTCACCCGCTTATTATATAAGGATAGCGAAGCTATCAAGCATTCAGCATCCCAAGGTCGACAATGTCCGGCTTATAACTTTTTTCTATAAAACATTACGTGATGGACAGTTTTTCCCTAAGGTATTACCACCAACCACACTGCTGGTTTTTGCCAGATAACTAAGACCTAGGCTAAACCCATATCAGAAAGTTCTAAATTTTCTGTACCTTTTTTTTAAACGTAAATTGACGTTACGTTTTTTTTTATACTCGCAATTTACAAGTAGATAAGGTGCGCGGATAATCTAGGTATCGTAAAAACTTTAAATGTAAGTCCAAAAATGTCCGAGATATTGTGAAATATTCAGAAAAGCGAGGGTAGTAATGCCAGATTTCGGAGGCCCACACGTTTTTAATATTTAATTAAGCTGTAAATTAACGCTTAAAGGCATGAAATGATCATAATTTAAGTAAGAATATAGGGGGAGCATGTTCTTAGGGCAATTTTGAGTCGAAAATGTAATTTCTATGAAATTTTGCCGTCTGAGCCACTGATGTCTTCGAGTTATGATTTGAGTGTTTTAGGTTAGGAAATTGCTTTGGCAAATTTTGCACGAACCCTGCTATATGTTACGTCGTCAACAAACCGGAATTTAAGCGATTAGCTCTTCTCATTAAATCATTCGTAACTTCTCCGACTCTATTTAATTTATTCTAATGTATGTTAATCCTTAACGCTGTTTCGCTTTTTGAAAACCCCCTCTCCTATAAATTCTTCGCATTTATAACAAATTAGTTCAAGTGGAGGACGTAGATAGATATACGCCGTTAGTTTGGCCCGGGACCAAAATATCTTGATGAATTTGACTTTACCCCGATAGGCGCCATTTCCATTTGCGAAAATGTTAAAGAGCGAGACGTACTGGTATACGTTCCACGATAAATGCATCCTTGCATCGTCTTGCGTATATATACTTTTTTACTTTTGAAACGACGTGCATGGATGCGTACGTCTAAGACATTTAGTTTCAACGCTCCTTACAGGAATTCCGTAAAGCTTTTAGGTTTAACTTAGCCGACCGTCTTTAGACCTCAAAATAGAGCAAAAGTATACAGGGTGTTTCTGATAAGTCTGGTTACCAGAAATTAAGGGGGATGTTTGTTCTATGGAAATCAATTTTGAGTCGAAAATGTAACTTCTATCTCCATTTTGAAACTGTCCGGGTCACTGTTTTCAAGTTGAGATTGTTCATAGTATTTTACCGAGGACCACTTAAATTTAATTAAGACACTGAAAGACAATGATTTCTAATTTAATTAAGGGGTTATCCCTAAAACATAAGTCAAATTATAACTCGAAAACAGTGGCCCAGACGACAAAATTGAGATAGAAGCTACATTTTTGACTCAAAATCGATTTCCCAAAGAACATCCCTCTTACTTTATGCTGCATTCTTATCAGAAACACCCTGATTTGCAAAGTTTTTATCAACGTGGACTCGTGGAGCTCAAAATCTCATTGGAATATAATATTGAAAATATTTGCGGCGTCGCGTCTTCCGTTTCAGGATGATGTAGTCCTAGAACTCGGAGCAATGGAATTTAGTTTAACTTACTATAGTAAGTTTAAGTAAATGCGAAATATTTTAAGCTCATTGGTGATGAAAAAGTATAGCCATCATTAGGTTTTTTTCTATTTTTAAATGCATATCTTACATACTTTCTTTCAATTGGTATAAAGTTTTCCGCGCTAAATTATTAAATGCCCCTGTAGGCGTGCTTCTCTCGCGTACATAACTGTTCAGCGGTTGGAACACTTCTACTGGGGCTTCGGAGAATTTCCCCGTCAAAATTATACTTTAAAAATCTTGGAGTTTCTTAAGTATTTAGTTTAATAATTAAGTAAACTTTATAATCAGGGTTGTCAATGGTCAAGGAAAACTAGAAATATAGTAAGATGGAGTTTAAGAATTGGCCTTACAATAAAAAAGCTCAGGTTATTTGATTTTAGTTTGGAAAATTTATTTCTGTTGAAATTACATCGATACATTAATTGTGTTTTTAAATATAACTCTAATAGTTGATTTGTAAATATTATTTCCTTATTAAAAATATACTGTTAACAAAGATAATTTAAATCAAAGGGAATTATAAAAAAACGTCTTGGTTTGGACCAAGGCCGAAAAAACAAACGATACGTGTGAGGTTTATCATTTGACTGAAGTTCAGATATTGCAATTGTTTTAGGTATTTTTATCCATTTAATCCTTAATCAATATTAAATTCAATCAACTGATTTTACTGTGAATCGATCCATTCCCTCTAAATTAATTGAAAAAATAACATATCTACGCTTTTTCAAGAACAATTACATTTTCCGAAAACATTTTATCATGAAATTAATTATTTTGAAGGGAGTACGTGTTGAGGGTACAGTATTGAATATTTGAAATATTCTACTGACTATATTCCATTGAAAACCTGGAGAAGTCATTGAATTTGATTATGAAAACGGCATGGCCAACCCAGAAATGCAAATATTACTTAGCTTAATAATTTGACGTTAAATGGAAGATTATTTTCAGAGCGAGACATTATCCAATTAATTTGATAGTATTAAACTTAATAGAAATATTTTAGATTAAAGATTGAAGTCCTATATTAAACCACACGTACCATTCTTTTGAATCAAACCATAACTTAACTAATTTTAATTATAATTAACCATAATGAAGTAGATAGAAAACTGGTAGATCTAGTCCTTAATTAATTAGGAAAAGAGATCGCTTTGTTTTAATCGCGGTTAAGATACCTAATATTCAAATTAATTTTCGTTGTGCTTAAACTATCTCTCTCTCTACGGACTACGAGGTATGACGTCACTTATCGTCTGCTCGGTTTTAATATCGTTTTCTAGCTAGATATTGGCCACGTTGATAATGTTATGGGGGTAAAACCCCACCCTGAATGTTTCCTATTGGTTGTAGCCATGACGTTTTGGCCGTAAATCCGTCTTTTATCACCGAATGGGCGGGGCTTCTTTGACATCATCGCGCGCCCGGGGTCGTCAGGGTTCCAGGGATATCCCGCTCGCGAGCCATGAATAACGAGGCTAACTCCTAAAGCTCTTAAATCACTCAACACTTGATTGATTTAATGCTAGCAGACGAAAGTATTTGGTGTTAGGAATTGCCGCCACCGCCACCGCACTAGCTCTTGGTTCGGGCGTTAGCTCAAAACGTGTTATAACTATCTTCCCTTCTTTACCTATGTAGTAGCCTCATTTGTTTTTTTTAATTAAGGCAATAAGCCTTACTTGATTTAATGTCGTAACGTCCTAAATTATCCCAGATTAGTAATATATATATTTTTATATTTATTTTATTAAGGAATTAGAATTGTGTAAATTTTTCCGGAATTTTTGGAGGTTTTGTTGGTTTTTAAAGTCCACGTGCAAAATAGTGTTGGTTAAATAATTTTACAAGTTCTTAAATATTAATGATTTAATTATTTTATTTTTTTCTTCTGATTTTTGGGTTTATGGTCGAACCAGGATTGAGACATTAAAATTATTATCTTGCATGTGGACTTTAGATGAAATATATTCGTACTTTACAGGGTGTACAATTATGTATTTACTCGGTTTATTTCACTATATTTAATGGGGGAGTTAAAACGGAATCGTAATTATCAAATTTTATAAGTTCTAAATGGCGCGATGAGATTTAAATTTTATTAAGTCAATTGTCATTGATTTTAAAGTCCACACGCTGAGCACTACTATAACCATTAGGGAGTATTATTCGGAAGGTATACAACGCCACGATGCGACGATTTTCCTCCCTATTTTCTAAATTAGTTCTGGGGGTATTATTACGTAGAGCGCGTAACCTAGCGTTAACCGGAAACCACGAACGATTGGTTAGGAAGTCGGGCTTCCCTTAGCGACTCTGATTGGGCAATGTTCCGAGGCCTAAAGCGGGGAAACCGCGACGCTCCCTGGGGTTTGTAATGCTCGGCGACGAGGGCGTCCTCTCGAGTCTAAGCGCGTAAACGCAATTACCGAGCGTGTTAAAGACTCGGTATTCGACCCAGAAACAGAACCGCGTTGTTTTTATACATTATTATTTTTCTAGACCCCATTAATGGCCGCCACCATCCGCTAAATAGGCCTATAGCTTTGGTTTATTGTAAATGATTATATAGACCCCTTTTTAAAGCCATGATTTAAAATTAGCTAAAGTAAATTTAGGGCTAGGGAAAAAATGTCGACATCCAGTTTCATAGACAGCGTATTAGGTACCTCAAAATTTCCTTCGGTTAGCTCCGCGACGCTTAGCGCGTACGGCGCGACTACCCAATCGCCTCATCACCATCAGCCTCACCGTTTGTATCCTTACGTATCTTTACCTCATCATCAAGCGTCTACGGCTAACCTGTACTACACATCCGCCGCGGATGTTAGCAAAAATTGCGGGGCAATTGGTTCCGCCGCCGCGGCTTTCGACAGCGCGACGGCGGCCGCCAACTACGCGATTGGCTTGCAAAATTGCGCCGCTGCCGCTGCAGCCGTGGCCGCGGCAGCAGCGGCGGCCTCAACCTCAAGCGTATCAGGATTGGTCAGTCAAAGCCCGCAGTTCTTCCCTCATTCGGCCGCCGATTTAGCCGGAACTCTCGGACAATTCGGCCTCAGACATCCTCATCCGTTTGATCCCAGCATGCCCGACGTACCGAGATATCCTTGGATGAGTATCGCTGGTAAGATCTTGTAAACGTAAGGAAAAATCGGGGGTCTTCAAAGGTATTGTTCCTATATTGATTCCCTCCTTTCTATCTAATATATATATCTTCTCCTTGCCCCCCCCCCCCCACCGGCGTTGAGAAATTATGACCTTTCAACCTTGTATTGTAAGCCTAAGATTTGTAATAAAGAAATAGCCTTGGGTTTACGAGGATGATGCTACCCAGGTTGGTGTGGTTGGCATGGTTGGTATTCTCAGCTGTTTTCTCTTAAATGCAATGCGTATTTAAAAATGTTTAAGTTACTTTATATAAGCTGTAAGTCTATAACTTAATTGCCGTTAATTTGTTTGGCTTTTTAATATGGCTTATAAATTAACGACTTACTCTGCAAATCTTAAAATTTATATTTAGCTGCTAATTCTGATATTAATTTAAAGTTTGTTAAATAGCCGTTTCAACGAACTGATAATCTAATATAAAATAACTTTAAACAAACTTATTTCTTAACTAAAATTGCTGTAACAAGGTAAATTGCTTAAATAACCATTTTATCGAAACCAATTCTTGAAAACCAACGTAGACATATTATTATTTACACAAGGATTTTGTGATATACACGTGTATTATTTTTAACACGTCAATAACATATATTTTGTCACTCCATAAACAACTCGCAACTCCCATTTGACCAAAACATCTAATTCAATATTGCTTATTGCTTGGCAAACACCCAAAGTACATTAGGGAAAGAGCTTGAATGAATATTTTGGCTCGCCACGGCGGTTTAAAAAATATATAAAACCGGGCGAAGTTTTAATGCGGCCAAAACTTCCGAAACTTTATTTAACACAACCTCGCCCCCCTCCCGTTTCTCCTCCCCCCACACCCTCGTACATTTGAGCCTTAAGGCTTTTCCTTATATACAATATCCATCCATTCCATTCCCCTTGCTGTGTGGGTATAGTTTCTCTCGCTCTGGGAGACTGTGACTGGTTTTCCCTGCAAGGCTATCTGAGCAATTGCAGCAGGGCAAAATACCCGGCTCCTAGTGAGCTTCTCTAAATGCCATAGATTTTACAGGAAGAATGTAGTAACTTTCAGGGAATACCTGTTTTTAGGTGAAATATCGAATTATTTTAAGGGAATTGCAGTTTTTAGGTGAAATATCAAATTATTTTAAGGGATTTGTGGTTTTTTGGTGAAATACGAAAATGGTTTGAGACGTAAGAAATTAATTGTGTAAATTATTCCTCACCGCCATAGTGAGAATCTAAAATTAATCTTACGAACTTTATTTAGTTTTAAATTATTTGATATCGTATTGGATATTTTTTATGTAATTTCAAAATTCAGGGACCGTTTATAAAATTTTACAAAATTAACAGGGGAAAATTAGGATTCAAAAATTTGGAATTTTGACCAAGAAAGGATGATGAAAAATTAAAATAACTTATATACCTTAGAATCTTTATAAGCTCTTAATCTGACATTTAGAAAAAAATAAGTTTTTCGAATAATTTTGGGAGCAAATGTTTTGAACCATCCAAAAATTTAATTCAACCCCGAGTAGTTACGATATTCTTGACCGGAGGTACATAGCTGGTTTCGCGATATCGACTGCATTGCCGGAAAGCTCGACGCGGTTCCTGTAGGGGGGAGAAGGAAGGATGGGGAAAAATGGGGTGAGCTTATTGTTCACGTTTTCCATGGGGGGCTCGCTCCCCTGTACCAATCTCCTGCATGCACGGTCCAAGTTCTAACATAGAACACTTTCTAGCTATCGATTCGTCGGTTTTCTCCGTTCGTATTCCCCAGATATCAGCTAGGCCCGTGTTCGCCCCGTATATCTTATAAAAGGGCTCCTAGATCCTACTACCAAAGACCAAAGTTATATAAATTCTCAGGAAGTTTCCTCCGGCTCAGTTGGGGGGCTTTGAGACCCCGCTCGGTTATAAATTTTCCTTAGCTAACCCTCCTCCTACTCCCGCTTCCATGGCCCCTCGTATAACATTACCTCTAGCCCTAGACATAAGCGTACACGAGAGAAGCCTAAGAACCAGGGGAGGAGGCTGCGTGCATGCAGCCTGAGGAACTGCATGCTGCAATATCAAAGCGACTTTAGCTAAGCCTTGCCTATATACGAACTAACCATCTCTAGGCTTCCATCGACTTTTATACTATACGTATATTATACCGGGGGAGCTAGCTGGCTTTTCCGCTCAATTTTTGGACAAAAGGGGTCGTGCTTAAAGCCTACGTTACAGTCACGTGGTTCATTTGCATATTTACATCAAACCAATATTTAAGTTGGTGCAAGCAGCGCAGATACGATAAGCGAGGTTAATTCCCAGTTGCACTCATAATAAAATGCGTATGCAGTTTCGAAGAATTAGCGCATTGGCTCTGATCCGAATTGCGAATGTTGTAGTTAAAGTTAGTTAAGGGTATTCAATAACTAGTTAGGTTTCATAGTCTCTCGGAGCAAAGAGGACTTGCTTTTTTTAATAATGAATTTCCATTGTTGTTAATTGTTAAGTCTCAAATTTAATTTAATTTTAAACATGGCATTATTTATGATTGTTCCCTAGAGTATACAGTATATATATATGTATATATATTTCTATATATTTTGAATGAGCATCGCTTTTTTGCTGTTTGGTACATATAGTAATGTTGCTTTAGCAAAGTCTAGAACTCTCTCTCTTCTCTATGTGGGAAAAGTTTAATTTATATTTTGGGAAAAGTTTAAAAGGCTCCTGTATGCGCCCAAAAATTTGGGTTTTGAGGCTGTGTTTTAATCTAATTTAAGGGGTTTAATCGTTACCGCGGCTGCATGGCCCTTTCCTATAGTTCATCCAGATGCAGGCATCAGTATTTAAATTAGATCTCGAGAGAACAAAGAGTCTCTTTAGACCGCGCGGTATAAGAAAGGAATTAGAGCGAGAACGAATTAATAACATCAACGTCTTATTATCTTATTTTTTTTTTCAAAAGACAGAATTAGGTCTATTATAACAATATCCGCTCGTAAAGTTAATTAAAGTAATAAATTAGGAAGAACAGTTAATGCCCCAATTGCGAGTTTTTATATAAAAAGGTAGTAATGCACAATTTAAAATATTTTGCAGCATTCATTTACTTCTGATCTTTTGATTTTCTTTTATAATAATCAGGGTTCATACAAACCTGGAAAACAGCGAAAACCTGGAATAATCAGGGAAATAAATAGTTCAGGGAAAACTCAGGGAAATTTATAATTTTTAGTAAAGTTCAGGGAAATCAGGGAAATTTGCGTTAAACAGGGGCCGAGTAATTAAGCGAAATGTTCATAAACATCCCCTCCATAGGAATAGCATTACACTAAACTTTGGAGGCCCATAACTGTGGTTCTACTAGAGATACGGGAATATTCTTTGATTATGTAATAGTCCTAATTTCCCCACCCCCTACTTCGTTAATATTTATTCGTTTCCATTTACGGGAAAAACCTGGAAAAGTCAGGGAAGTATATGGGGGGAAAACCTGGAAATCTCAGGGGAATTTGTTTTGCAAAATTTGTATGAACCCAATATTTATCTCCGTTAATAAATTCGAGTTCTCTTTTAAGCTAAAATTTACATTACGTCACGTATTGTTTTCCATGGAGGACATAAATTTACACGGGGCTAAGATCGTCCGTTCGGAGGTCTTAATTTAGCGAAAACCATAGCCATTTGCAAGGGAGGCACTGATATCTCAGGTCTTAACTAATGCTATGTTATATAGAAGCCGCAAAATAAAAATGTTTCAGTGAAAAGGTCGTATATAGAAAACGTTGTATATTTGACAAGAGAAATTGTATCGTTATATAATAGCGTGCGAGGTTTTTAGATGCCTTTAAATATAGTATATGTAGCCTCGTTTTTGTGAAACCAAACCGCGAAGGTCGAGTTCTCGCACCAGTTATGCTTTTGGTAAAAGCGCGTCATGCACGCGAATATAAAACTTCGATTTATAACTCAATTAAAATAAAAACGAAATGTTTTAGTGTATATAGAAATGGAAAAGGAATTGGGCCGGGAGAGAGAGGAGACGCGCGTATTTACGATCTGTTAAATGTGATCATACAACTTGATATAAAAGAAATTGCTGCTTCTCTAGACTCTTTTAAGATTCCATGTAACTTACCGCCTCGGCTAAAGCGTTTTTCTTTTTTATTATTTATTTAATATCCAATTATTTTATTTATTTATTTTTTTTGGAGTATTTGGTGTTTATTCGTAAATTAATTGCACCGTCGTTACTTAAGAATTATTAATTAAATTGAGGGTTGGATAATTAATTATACATTTTCATGTTTAATTTCAAATCAATTCCTAAGAATATTTTTTTTAAATTAATTAATTAAATAATTTAAGATCTCTGCAGGTAATCAAAATTTAAATTCTATACAATTTAAGATTTATTATACTTATAATTCGGTGATGAGAATATAATACTTAGTTTTATATTCATTTTCCAGCAAAAAAATTTAATTCAAAATTAATAATTTAGAAAAGGAGAGGTTTAATTAATCTAGATTTAATTGCGAATCAATTCCTAACAATAATTAAAAATAATCTTTTAGAAAAAGGGAAGAAGGCATTTTTTTTAAATTTATTTAAAACAAATTCCCAACATTATTCTTAAATTGAAAAAAAAATTATAATTTAAAATTCTTTATAACCAAATCTCAATTAATAACTTAACTATAATAAATTCAATTAAAAGCAAATTTAATATATATATACCCTTACCTGAAACATCGAAACTTAGCACGTATATCCAATACAGAACTTTGGGAGAAATTTAAAAACAGGTACAACTTTCCCTAAAGATTCAAAGAAAATGGTACACTGTTAAGAAAAAAAGATATCCCAGACCGATTTGTGATTGTGACAATTTTGTCCCAACAATGTCTCTAAAAAGATATCAGCAAGGTGGAGGGATGCATCGGGACACGGGGTGGTACTGCAAACGTTGTTATACTTCTTAAAGATTGTCCCTCATCCAATAGTTAGTTCGAAACACGGGTCCCTGCCTGATGTCCGCTATAGGTATCTGTAACGAACATAACGCAATCTTTAGACATTAGCTTCTGTTAAAATTTACAACACCCCTATTAAAAGACGCTTTCGGTAGACAAGCCATTGTGCCAGGGATGTTCCAAGATACTCGGTGACATATCCTTGGCTATTAGCCCGCCGGGTAAAGATTCTGAAGCCATCCATGTTCTTCTAAACTTCCAAAGAAAGGAAAAGTTTTTATTAGACCTAAAGAAAACGAAAGCAAAAATCGTAATGGGCTCTTGTTCACTTTCCCTCAGTACAAGGATCATTTTTGTCTGGGTTTCGATTTTAGTTGGAGATTTTACTATTTATAAAGGCTAGCGCGTGCATTTTTAACACGAGATGGTTTGTATTTTATTACTTCGGCTTTGGTAGTATCTGGTGGTGGAAAATATACCTTAACCTCCCGCGTTTTCTAAGGAACAATGGTGGCTGGACAAGATAGGAATGCGCGCCTTTTTTCTTCTTTTGGCGGGAAAGATATATAACAAGGCACATACCGTACTTTCGCTTTTTTTCTGCTTCTTCTTCTTCATGTAATGTTATGTTAGGCTTAGCGTAGGAAGAAGAAGGTACTGTACGCGTATTGCCGACTCTGCGTACAAATTTTTATGCCTCTTTTTTTGGCGGGAGTTTTTATCTGTTCCAAACATACATTCTAAAAAAGTTTCTTTTGGCGCTTTTTCCGCAATCCACGCTTTTTCTTATTGGTGCATGGTTGTAGGTTTTTTTTTTTGGTTTTTCCTCTCTGCCCAAGTTTGCCCACGTTGGGTTGCCTTCAACGCCCAAGATGAGAGACACGGGGGTAAATTTTCCTCTACCAAAAACCCTAAAAAGCTTTCCACTCTGCTCTGCTGCCAGAATTCTAAATAAAAATGGTTTTCTAACGAATTCACTTTGTGGATATCGTGTTTTAGTATAGAGAAAGCGCGTAACTGGAGGTTTGAGCTTGCTGCTAGGAGAATGGCAATGCGGCTTTCAGCTATTCATATTTTATTCAGGAACTCCTCAAAACACTGCTAGGCCTATGGAATGATAAATTAATATTGTTATATTGTTATATTTAATATATAATCATTTAATAAATTGTTAAATATAGTTAGCAGGGTGACCACTCTTCCTATATTTCCTATTTTTTCCTATATTTTTAAGTCCTTCCTATTTTCTCCTATAATTTTATGATAATTCCTATATTCTCCTATAATTGGAAAATTCTAATGCATACGACGAGACCATCGGCGTTTTAATAGGCAGCTACTCAAAATTGAAAACAAAAAACACCATGTGCTCCTAAATTTAACCAGCCCTAAAGGTGTTGAACCAACTCCTAAAAAAACCAAAAATAAATAGTTGTGATAGTAACAGTATGTGATAATTTATCGCTCATATATGTGAGGTGATATGTTCTGTTTGCAATAAAAATATGGTTCCTACTTTTTAATATATGAATATAATTTTTCTAAAAGAAATGCACCCCATTTATCTTATATTTTTCAGTAATTTCCTCCTATATTTTCCTATATTTTACGGAAATTTCCTCCTATATTTCCAGGATAAATTTCCTATATTTCCTTTAAAGGAATTTACAATTTTGAGTGGTCACCCTGAGTTAGATAAGAAAAGCAATCAGTCAAATTTCTCGCGTTTATTTCTTATAACCTGTCTAATGATTAATTTTTGAAATATGTTCCTGTATACTGCACGGAGATAGGCTTAAATTAGGGGTTTCATAATAAACTCGGGCTGAGTTTAATAAGAGCCATTATAAATACCCACTACATTCCATCGCTTATCTAAATTTCGTCAGCTCAGGGTGGATGGTGTAGGTGGGGGGGGGGGCGCTGGAAAATATGCGCAGACGATGGAGGAAGAGCGTCTGCGTATATCCTCCGCCGCCGCAGGAAGTCTCGATTTACGACCATTCTGGCCACCTATTAATTCGAATTAATTCACGACCGTCGTACGTACGTTCCAAGTTACTACGTCATTTCGCGCCTAAAATAGAGAGATATACCCTGCAAGTATACGTCGAGGCCCAGCGCGACAATTATGGCGCCAATTTCATCCGCGCGCGCCAAATACGCGAGAGAAGCCCACATGTAGTGATGACGGAAGATAGTACCGCTAACGTCTATAGTTGTTTTTCTTTTAAAGTTTAGAAAAAACATCGACGTGGGTCCATATTCCATAAATATTATAATGCTAATGTAATTTGGGATTCATACAGTTTGGTATCTTGAGAAATATCCACTACGCATGTGGCCCGTCATCTTTTGTAATGAACTTTTCTTCTTGAACCCTCTGTAAACCTCCCACGTTATTTCTTTTAATTTGAATGGGCTCGTTGAGTTCAGTTCAAATCGTCACATCGTGTAATTCAATTTGAGCTTGTTATAACTATAATATATAGATATACCTTTTTATGATGCCGACTAAAAATTTATTCCCTTAATAATGTACCATGTATATTACAAATTTAAATTTCCCTTATTTTTTTGTGGTTTTTTTTTTCGGCACAAAATCTTCAAAAAGAAATACCGGTTTTATTTCGTTTAATTGAATAATTTGTAGGCGAAATGGGATTCGAAAAGTCGTTTTGATTAAATAATTGAGTGAAAAAGGGAAAAGGCGCGATATTAAAAAATAAAAAAAATCGGTTTTAATTAATAGATATATTCTCGGGTTTGATAATTGACGATGCATAGGTGATACGGTGAGTTACGAAGTAATATAGTTCATGAAACACAGCTGTGACGTCATTTAGATAAGCAACGTAAACCGCTCGCTTTCTGACATTCCCCCACCTACACTTCAAGCAGGGTTCATACAAACCTGGAAAACAGGGAAAACCTGGAAAAATCAGGGAAATAAATAGTTGACAAAAACCTCAGGGAAATAAATAGTTGACAAAAACTTCAGGGAAAAATCAGGGAAATTTGCGTCAAACATGGGCCGAGTAATTAAGCAAAATGTTCGTAAACATACCCCCCTCCATAGGATTAACATTACACTGAACTTTGGACGTTCATAACTCTGGTTATAATAGAGATACGGGGATGTCCTTTGATTATGTAATAGTACTATTTGCCCCCTTCTTTCGATAAAATTTGCTCCATAGGATACTCCAGATACGGGTAAAACCTGGAAAACTCAGTGAAGTATATGCAGAAAAGCCTGGAAATCTCAAAGAAATTTGTTTTCCAAAAGTTGTATGAACCCTGCACTTGTAAATAAATAAATAAATAAAAGAGTGAATGATGTTTTGTAACTGAATTGAACCAAGGTAAATAGGCCACTAAAAAAACCTTGAAGCTGGTAAACTGAAGCACGTGGCCGCGATCGTCCGTCCGTCCGTCCGTTATAGACGGACTGCTAGGTGCTGGTTGATGCTGGTACACGTGCTCGGAGTTAGTAGTAGTTACTTATTTTACGGGCAACTATATACTTGTCATTTGGCCGTTATAGGTTATTTAAAAGGGGTCCAAAAGATCGCTCAAGTCCTAAGCCTCGGCCAGGTCGTCGTTGTCGACAAGTGGGCCATAACTATTTTAACACATCCCGGACAATCTGTCCCACGAGCTTCTTGGGCGCGGTATAAAAGAGGTACCGGGCGCGGGCCCGCGCCCGCTCCTAAACGTGATACGTTTACATCTCATTCGTCGTTGCTCAAACCGAATGGGCCATTTCCCGCTTTTTAATATGTTGTAAAACATTGGATGGCTGATGGCTGCTGCTCCGGTGTACCCTCGCGCGCTAGACTGACTTGGGGATCCTTCGCAGCTGATTCTTTACAGCCCGCTATAACTTTTTTTCCCGCCCCAAAACCATGGCCACTTTTGCCTTCCTAACCTTCTTAAGGTATAGGGTCAATAAAACGCATTAATAAAAGTGCTAGAGAGAAACGGTTTTGATGTCCTATCCGTTTAAGTTGATGATAATCTTCCTTGTCTCGAAGCCCTGCAAGTACCCTTTGCATCGCCATTGAAAGATTGGTAGCTAGGTCTTGAGGACTTGGAATTGGATGATGTGTTTGTCGACATGGTTTGGGAGTACGAAAAGTATATATGTACACTGAACGAAGTACTACTTGGGTGGCGATATTTTTTTTTTCCAAACGGGTGCATCGGTTATATCATTGAATATTTAAGTATATTATAGAAACCGCGGGGGTAATATCTTGGAATGTAGAATTGATATCGTTATGGTATGTATCTATGTGTATATACTGATAACGGGAACATATATATATATATATATATGAGAGGAATAAAATAAAAATGTTACTTAGTTGCAAATATCATCCTTATCACGTCGATTGATACCCATTTAAGTATTTGAGTGACCTTGAATTTTTACTTAAGATGTCTTCGTGGATGCTTTTAAGGGTGTGCTGACACGTGCCTCCTCAGGATCGCCTCATTATCGTCTTTCTGTAATTAAAGTAGAATAATTGAGTTTTTTAGACTCGCCTCCTGGTGTAAATGGTGGTATCAATCCTCCTTGTCTGAAAATTATGCATAAAATTAATTTATATTTAGATATATATCTACAGCTCGTGTCTCTATCTCTTCTAAGCCTAATTACTCTCATTATTTGTTTTAATTTTAATTAATAATATTTGTACTGGTTTTTGTTTACACGTAGGTCCCAATGGTTGCCCTAGACGACGAGGTCGCCAAACCTACACCCGATTCCAAACGTTGGAACTCGAAAAGGAGTTCCATTTCAAGCAATACTTAACGCGTCGACGACGTATCGAAATCGCGCACGCGCTATGCTTGACTGAAAGGCAAATTAAAATATGGTTTCAAAATCGACGCATGAAACATAAGAAAGAAATGAGAGCCGTCAAAGAAATCAACGAACAGGCTCGAATGGAAGCCCAGAAAGGTGGTTTAAAGGGTCCCAACGCGTCATCCGGGAAACGCGCCCATACGGTTGTAAACGAGACAAATACTAGTGAATCGGACTCGGACGAAAATGGACTGGCAGATGAAGAAACCGAGAAATTAATATCAACTTCGAGGCAAGTGTCCCCTAGGTTAGTTAAGGAAAAAACGTCATCATTCGCTTTTAGATTGCAAGAAACAACAAGTAATAATATTAATAACAATAATAATATCTCCGAATTACCATCGTCTTCTACAGGTTCTCCAAATTTATTTCGACCCATTGATTAATCGATTGTTTTTAAATATTTTAGTTCTTTGTGGACGTCCCCCGTAAAAAAAATTCAATATATGATACGTATCTACCACACACTTGACTGTGGGTTCAGTTCAGTAACTCTCAACGCTTAAAAAAAATCTTCAGTAACGGTTCTCGCTTTAAGCTAAGGTTTTTATCGTTGAGTGTTACTGAACGCAGCTCTGTTATTTTTAAGGAGTCATCTATTAAGATTATTTTCCAGTCAAATTCAATAACCGAGGGAGGTGTTTAGGTGGGTGGTTCTGTTTTCAAATGATTATTGAAAATTGTGTCAAGTCCAGGGTGTATTATTTTTACTTAATTTGAAGCCTTGGAATAACCAAACTTACACAGGGCTAACTAACAAGCAGGCTGGGAAATAGCACACTTCCTCTGGTCCAAAACCAGTTTATTAATTGCTTGGACTAGTTTTTTAATTCAAGAAGTGGGGGTTACTGGTCCTCGGGACCAGTTTATTAGTTGCAAATCTATTGGAGAGCAAAGGCTGGGACCAGTCCGGAGACCAGTAAATAATTTCAGACACTAGGGGGTCACTGGTCCAAAGGACTAGTTTAAAAAATATCCTTATTTCCCAGCCTGCTAACAAGGCCTTTTTTTCAGTTACAAATATCTGAAGAATTTCCAAATATTACCCCATGGGTTACATGTTTAAGAAGCCCATACGCCTAAAGTAAATCATAGCCCAAAAATACTTAACACATATATAGTAAATTATACATTAACCCGGTAAAGTCTTAAGTGCCAACTTAAATTATTTTAAAACAAATATCAAACCTTTTTTTTAAGGCTGAAACATTTCAGCAATAATTTTAGGTTTCACGAGAACGTTAATTTGGTGTACATTTTGTAATTTCTTTAATTACGATGAAACGAAAATGGAGAAATACTCATTTTTAAACATGGTGCTATATTTATACTTCAATTTTTTTTTTGGTTCGTGGTAATATACTTTAAAATGAAATAATAATCGGAAACATTTATATACTAACCAAGAAAATGGTCGTTTTGTTATAAATTTGAATCAGACGAAACGAAACTACAATAATTTATAATATACGTTTTCCATATAATACGTAAAAATATACATACACATACATACACACCCGATATTCGTATATTATAAATATATAGTCTAAAAGAATATACGTAAATATATAAATATATATATTTAGAATGAATGGATCTTAATAATCATACTATATACGTAGATGAATCTATTTTATAAATAGAGCAAAGAAACAATATCTTTTCAGCAAAAGTGTCTATTCTACAATATATATATATATGCAAAATACATTTTACACGTATGCCAATAAATACGTACATACAAAAACAAAAGTTGGTATACGCGTAATACTACCGCAATACGTCAGAAAATGATTTTTTTTCTTCAGTAGTTGTTTTTATTTGTAAGTGTTATTTACGTTTATGTGTATAGATATAGACGTGAATTTCGTTGGTTTTTTTTTTCATGTACATTGGCGAAATATTGTTGTGACTTTTATGAGCAGTGCAGCTTTTATTTTTCAAGCTAATATGTTAATTATGTTGTGTTTTAATAAATTGTTTTTTTATAATTTTGCAGTTATGAATTATGAAATTTTAATGTATCGGTAAATGCGGTGAATTAATCGAGAAATTTAAAGGTAAGTTCATTTTATTTAAAATTATAATTAAGTGATTATTTTAATTTTGTAATTTGTTATACTTAATTATTTTGGGGTTTTTGAAGTTATTTTTAATCATTGAAGCAAAATTATATGAGAAAAACGTCGGTTTACATTTAAATTAAGCCTAATTGCTCACGAAAGCACATTATTACATTCGTGTTAAGCCTAATTTCTCACGAAAACACAGTTTAACACTCGTGTTATGTCTAATATTTATTGTGGGAAAAAAACAAGATATTTTATACATTTTCACACTTAGTCCCCTTGAGACTTGTGAAAACCCTTGTCAAAACAAATACAAAGTCAATTTATTTATTTAACATAATTATCTAACGGGGTTTTTCTCAGTCCCAGTTAACCCTTTTCCTCCTCGTTCTGTAAGCAATGTCATTGGGAGAAAACCCCAGCCAGCCAGCCTTAGTCTCGAAATAAGCCTAACACAGAAAAGGCCCTGAGTGTAGATAGAGTATTGCAGCGAAGTATAAGGCCAAGGGGATTCGGCTATTGGATGAAATGGGTTGAGTTTTAGGAAGTTGTAGGCTAGAGGGAGACAGAGATGGAGCGTAGGACTAGGAGAGGGAGGAAAGGGGGAGCTTTTATCCGTATTACGTTTCAAGGGAAATCTCGGTGAAAGCTTGGTTTCTACGTAATGAAAGCCTTAAGTTCATTTTGAAAGCCGCGTGGTTGGTCTGGTTCGGGAACTTAGTCCGAGCTCTCCTAATATCCAAGGGATTAGGAGGAAAATACTTCAAGACAGAGCTTAAATGTTTTAAATCCCAATTATTAAGTTTCACCATGCGGGGAAGGGGTTCGATTATTGGGTTGATTAGTTATAAATTCTTGGCGGTATTTTCATTTGTGTCGAACCAAATATTAACCTTAATTACGGTTGTTAAAGTGTCTGTCTGGAAATAATGGAATGGTGGGGGGATTTTGAAAATACGTATGAAATATCAGGGAAATGTCAAGGAATTTTGAAATTTGGTGTGAACATCAGGGAAAATGTGAAGGAATTTTTGAAAATTGGTGTGAATATCAGGGAAAAGTCGAGGAATTTTGAAAATAAGTGTGAATTTCAGGGATAAGTCGGGGAATTTTGAAAATAAGTGTTAGATTTCAGGGATAAGTCAGGGAATTTTGAAAATTGGTTGATTTATCAGGGATAAGTCAGGGAATTTTGAAAATAGGTGTGAAATTTCAGGGAAAAGTGAGTGAGTGTTTGAAATTGAAACTTTGCCGCAATCTTAAGTACCAACTTCCAAGACATACTTTTCGTAATACGACGATCCCCTTATCCATTTCTTTTTTTTTCAAGAATATATCACACTTAAGACGTATTAGCACTAAACCATGGTTTTCTCCGAAATTCCTTCTTTCTCTTTGGGAATCTTGGCCTAAAAACCATCCTCCAAAGAGAGAAGCCAGCGGAGAAAAAAGGCCTAATTTTTCTTCTCTCCCTTGATCCCTATCCAAGAGTCTGCCAGTCTTCTTTTTTGTTAGTATTTTCCTTTACTTCTTAGAAAAGATGGAGGAGAGGGGGATATTTTTTTTTCCGGAAAGAAATATAGAAGTTTGTATCTCAGGCACCCAGCTGGATTGAACGAGCCACTTTTATTGCCCCGGGTGCCTCAGTAAATCCATAGAAATATCTATGGGTAAACACAAACCCGTGACTGGCATAGCCGCACTGCCCCGAAATGCTCCCCATTCTCAATTGGAGATTTTACCAAGCTCAAAGCCAGGGGATGTTGTACAAAGTTGACTGGCTGGAAAATGGCCTTAAGCCTACTTTTAGTCTATTTTTTTTTTTGAGGGGGGCCTAGGGGCACGGCTTTCGCTAAAGAATCCAAGTAACCTGATCGTATACTAGCAGGCTTTTTGCACCATCATGCGAATTTTCTACGGAACTGAAATGAAATGAACGCGATGGTCGGTTGTACTATTGGTTAAGGCTAGGAGACCCTGTTATGCCCCTTCTCTAGTCTCAGGTGTTTTTTGATACGAGTATATGATTTTACTGCCCACTAATCTTCTTTCCATGAAAACTATCCCTAATTTTTTTATTTTTTCTACTAATGGAATAATGAGGTGATATATAGACGGCTGCATGTGGGAACGATCACTTAACCCCTATTTGCTAATTGGCAGGGTTCGTACAAACCTGGAATACCTGGAAATGTCAGGGAAATATATTGTTGACTAAAAATTCAGGGAATTTTATAATATTTTGGTAAAATTCAGGGAAATTGGGGAAGGTTTTTCCATGAAGGGGTTCCATGTACCAACTAAAACTAACCAATCCCTTAGTTATTAGTCCAAAAAACCGCCTTACACCTGACAATACATGGAATAAAAAGCATGGAAATGTCAGGGAAATTGGTTTTTCCAAAAGTTGTACGAACCATGATTGGGATTGAAGAAACATTATGGTTGGGAACCTACTTGCAAATTTACAAAAGATTGCACCTTGTGTTGAAATTTTTAGTTCTATGGGAAAATTGTTCCATACCCCCTAGGGTTGATAATTGAATGTCTAATGGTCTCAATTTTCGCAGTGATATGACAATATTTTCTCTGTTTTGGTTGGGTCCATTTGAAGGCAGCTGCCAACGTTATCTTTAAAGATATTTAGATAAGATCAATTGGTGCGTTAGGTTTTGTACGTGCACCTGCAGCCATTTTGTCAAGTATACGTTAAGCCTTTGTCGATAAAATAGACAGGAAAATTGGTGCTATAAATTTAAAGTTTTTCCCAAAATTTTCCGAGAAAAATATTTATAGTTAAAAGCTAAAAGCGTGGGAAATGTAAGTTTCCCAGCATGACTAAAGCTTCTCTAGGCTATAGCTGATGTATTTTTAAATTGAGCAATTACGGACCGTGCAATAAAGTATAGGGACTTTATGATGTTATTTTGAACTTGAAATCGAAGTCGCAAGGTCGGAAAATATCGCTCGGTTGAAGATCAACTCGCGAAGAAAGTTAATCAGCACTATGCCTTATCAGTTTTTAAGCCCTATACTTAATTAATTCTAATTAACTAAAATTATTCCTTATGAACATCGCGTTCTTTATACAATCCACGTCGCTACAAGAAATAATCGCTGTATTTAAATTACAAGTTTGGGAAATTCAAATTCAATGTTTCCCTTATGTTCCCTCAAAAAAATAAAATAAGAAGGGAGAAAAGAAAGACACGGCTATTTGGAATAGAGAGACGATTCGAGGATGCGGCATCTCGCCCGCTGGTAATTTAATTAGGGAAGAGAAACGTACATCGTTAATTAGGGCCAAGCTGCCGCCGCGCCCCGCACTCGGTATTTTATTGAGTCGCGTTGTAAATCTTTCTTTTTCGCCAAGTAATGGCTCGCCTTTCAGTCGGTGGTGGTAGAAATAAAGGGAGTTAGTTGTAGGCTCGCTGTTAGATCGCGGGAGAGAGAGAGAGTGAGCAAGCACTCTTTTCCCATTAGTAACCTTCTAAGGTAAGATAAAACATTTTTTTCTTCTCCTTTCTCCCTTTTTTTGAGCCTTTAAGAACTTGTTTGCTAAAAAGGTTTCTCTTGTTTCCCTATATATCGACCAACGTCTTACCAATTCCGTAAGATACGATTACGAAATTAAGGTACCTTATCGTCACTATTATTATTATCTTTATATGATTAGTTTCAATTAAATTGCATGGACGTGAATATAATTATAATCTTTATATGATTAGTTTCAATTAAATTGCATGGACGTGAATATAATTATAATTCAATGAGGGAACCGGACTATTATAATTATTATATTTGGTCGGTTTTATGCTATACAAGTTGTTTCTGATATTAAAGTCTGGTACCATAAATTAAGGGTTTGATGTTTGTTCTTTGGGAAATAAATTTTGAGTTGAAAATGTAACTTCTATCTCCATTTTGGCGTCCGGGTCACTGTTTTCGATTTATGATTTGATTTCAGTGTTTTAGGGATGGCCCCTTAATTAAATTAAATTAGAGATCATTGTCTTTGATCAGTTTCTTGATTAAGTTAAGGGGTCATTCGTAAAATACTGTGAACAATCTTAACTTGAAAAATGTCTCTTGTGGCAAAATGGAGATAGAAGTTACATTTTCGACTCAAAATCGATTTCCCAAAGAACATCCCCCTTAATTTATGGCAGACGTCTAAAATGCTAAAAAAATATCTTAACAATAAGATTAAATCAGACATTCATCGTACTCGTCCCAAACATATTTAAATATCGACTCTCGAAACTATACATGTATATTGTATAAATGAGGGAGAATATATTTTTTAGTATAGCAAAATCCAGGTGCTTTTCTGAAAGGATGGATATATACACTAGCTCTCTTGTGTAAGGTCTAAAATACAGTTGGAAGCTACCTGAAAAGTATCAACACTATGGTGGTGGTGGTGGTACGAAGAACTGAAATCGTTAAAATTCTCTTATTCTTTATTCAATATTGAACCCCCTTTAAAAAATATAACGATATTAAATGGGTCTCCCAGCGCCATAAAAATATATATTGTTACAAATTTTTTTGTCGCGCGTTATTATATTCCTAAACTAACGTATTCACAGGTTATATGGTGTATACTATCGAGGCCTCCTTGGGTCCAACCAAGTTTACCGGACAAATTCATTGAATATAGTTTTTTAACGCGTTTAGAAAAATTTTCTCTCCAAGGGAAGATTTTTATTTTTTTTTTATTTTTGTAAAATTCCCTTTATTTAAAAGACGACGAATGGTGTTTGAAACAACCTTAACTTTCGCGTCGTCGTAATCGTAGTCGTATCGTAAAAGTTTGACGTTGTAGTAAATTTTTTTTTGGCCCATCGTTTCTTAACTTATCGTCGTTTTGATTTTTTTCTTTTTTTTTTCATTCCTTGATTTTCTTACACGTATTATCGCGCTTCAATTTTTATTTATTTTTTTTTTTTTTTGCGATAACGAACTTCATGATTGGACCCAGGTACTTTATTAACTGCGCCTGGGATGAACATATTTTTCAGGCTAAAAGAATTGATACAATTCTACAAGAAATACCTGCATTTTTTTATAAAGGAAATTAGGCCTAGATATTTTTCAGGGGTTATTTGAAATAAAAATAATTTTCAAACATTATTTTCTCAACCTCTCATGGAGGTATTTCCTATTCCGTTGGATATAGAAGAATGTTAATTATTTTTCATATACCCTTTATGATAAGTCTCCACTCCCCATACGCCAAAATTTTCGCGCCCCAAATTGACCCCTAACTGACCCAAGAAATTAATTAATATTTAAAATAATAATAACATTTGTACGTTTTATTTATATTTTAATAATTTCATCCTCTCTTTAAATAATACCGTTAAACCATCCCCAATTTTGTTCACATCTTAAATAAATAAAGTGCTGGTATATATTTGCAATTTATACCCCTTAATATCATCCCTATATAGCCATAGCAGGCTATTTCGACACCCCTAGTATAGCTTAATATGCCGAAACGTAAGTAAGTAAGAAAGAATTCTTATATCATAATTTGCAAGTTTAGGTCTGCTTTTCCCTGCATCCAACCCTTTTTTCTCCCAACGTTAATATACGATGCTTTTCTCTTTCTTATATTATAGTTATATGGTTCCTTTCTCTTCTTCTTCGTGTCTTCGTACTTTTTTGTGTGTGTGTGAGAGTGTTTTTACGCTTTTTCTTGACCGTTCATTCTGGCAGCTGCTCGCCGTAAGAGTTTTTCCGTCTCGAAGAAAAGCTTCGCTCAGTGTCTTTACTACTTTCCGCCGAATGATTTACGCCCAAGAAAGCGATTGCTTTCTATTCTCTCTCTCTCTCTCTCTTTGGATATGTGTAGCTCCATAAGCTTATAAGATATGTTCCATAAGTATGACACTACCTATACTTAGTAATGCTAGAGACTTAAATTGTAGCTCGAGCTAGTTCTAGCAGAACGACAAGCGAGAACTTAAGTTAATTTTGCAGGACTGCCATCTTCCTATTTAGTAATTTGTACTAAGCCTTTGATAGCGCCTCACTAGGTGTCGCTTTACCCAGGATCTATGACCGACGTCACGTCATGAGTCATGACAAGCTCCATGCAGTTTGTAACCAGTGACAAACTTATGGAGCATTTCTTTTAAACTTATGGTAGGTAGCTCGTAAGAAATTTCCTCTGTCTTTACTATGACCAAGGCCCAAAAAAAAACCCTTTTCTCTTTCTTACTTTTCCAAGGCGCATATTGTCCCCGTTTTTTCCAATATTCTGGGAGGTCCTTATATATCACAAGGGCTGGAATGCCCAAAGAGAGCTCAGGGATTCGGGAAACTCTGAAGGAAAATCTATATTAACGTTTTAGATACGGAGCTCTGAGAGAGAGATATATATTTTTTTCCCCAAAAAATGTGCAGTCGACGGTGAAATTGCCGCAGCCCTTTCTTATATACTATACTTTTACTATAAGCTAGCTTTTCCCCCCCAATAGGAGATGATGGGAAAAGCCAGGGAATTCATTCGCCTGAGCTGTATTTCAAAATTAAGATCACTTTTTTTCTTTCTTTCTTTTTCCTATATGGATGAAGGCTAAAGTGTGTAGGTAGTAGAGCGTGTAATTTGAAAGCTATGTATTTTATATTTTTACTTTTATATTTATGCTATATTTCTGGTTCGTTATGGTTAAGGTTTAAGTATTCAAGCAGCCTTGGATATTGCGAAATATAATAGCCCTAAATTTCCAGGCGCAGTTTACAATGTATAAAGGTATCCATATTTCGAAATCACTCGCGTTTGTTGTTTGAAAATTTTAAACATTTTTTTTATTGGCACTTTAAAATCACAAAAATTGCAATTCGAGCGAATAAATTTGTTTATAACTGAATAAACAACAACAAATACTTCCGAAGTTACCTTCTCAGGCCACAGATCAATTATTTTTTATTCTTCTAATATCGACTCAAGAGTTTAAATGTATTTAGCTATAGTAATTCGTCAAATTGGCATTAGTTTTGCAAAGGCTAATAGAAATGATGTATATATTTTGTAATTTGGGAAAAGCATTAAGGCAGAAAGAAAAGAAAAGAAAAGAAATGAATGCTGGGAACGTTTAGGAATTTTCCCTTCCGCCGCGGAACTAGAGACAATTTGGATAAAATTCCAAGCTCATGGAGTGTAGCGTACCGTGAGATTGGTTACATTTTCGCCTTCATGGAATATAAAAGGGAAAAAAGAATATAGGCCCTATTTCTCTTCTTTTCGCTAGGCCTAACTTTAAAGGGAAAAGGGCCTCGGCCTCCTGATTCGTCCGTGTGCCCCTTACGCATGTACCCTCTCCTCTCTCTCTTACTCTTCCGAATGCGTGGTTTTTAGTAGGTTTCACTATCATCGCTATACGTTCCCCCCTATAACCGAGGGGTCCAACACTTTTTGAAGAATCAAGATATTTTCCAAATAAGCCCACTAATCGTAGCCCAAGTTGAGAAAACGCCTGTAACATGCGATCTTCCTGTACTAAACTAAATGTTGTCTGGAAAAGTGACCACCAGAGCATGAAGGAGATAGTATCCTTCCCCACGTTCTACTCTTTTTTTCCCAATCCGATATCGGATCGGATTGAAGCGCAGCACGAGAGGCATACCAATCAGGGGCGAAAACTGAGTAACTTTGGGTTGGGGATGGAGAACCGCCACCACTGCTCCGTGCACGCCAAAAAAAGGGATTTGAACGAAAAATCTCGTCCCAAATTACTTTTTTTTCCTACCCTAGCTCCCTCTGCCTCATAGCATAGCTATAGCTACAACTTTCTCTAGGACCCCTTCCTGATTGTCAAAATCTAGAGAAACGTGCTCCGCCAATGGCCATGACTGTGTATGGTGCTGCGTAAAGCCAGCCGAGGGTGCGTGCTATCCTAGCATAGCGGTGATTCAACTTTTTCCCTCAAAGGCGATAGCTAAAAACTTTGGGGCCACTATAAAGGTTCTAAAAAGGTTAGACCTATTTATGGGATTGCTTCTCTCCCTATACTTATCTTGTATCTTTGGGTCAAAATGTAATGCAACGTTTGGAATGTAGATTAGTACAATTTAATGGATTTATTGGGTTTAAAATTTATAGAAGTTCAATAATTGCTTATTTTTGAGCGTTCAATTGGCAGTTTTCGTTAATTTGTAAAATATTAAGCGTATAGTAACTCTTAATCAATTTACCACTGCGTCAGTGGATCATTTAACTGTTTAATTTTCAAGGATGCGTGATTAGTATGGTTGCATTGGGTACAAATAGGACTATAACATACTCAAAGGGCATCCCAGTATCTCTAGTAGAACTAGAGTTATTAGCCTCCAAAGTTGGGTGTAAGGCTATTCCTATGGAGGGTATGTTTATGCACATTTTGTATAATTACTCGACCCCTATTTACTCGATCCCCAATTTTTTAGTGTGGTTTAATGGGGGACAAATAGGACTATAACATGCTCAAAGGGCATCCCCGTATCTCTAGTAGAACCAGAGTTATGAGCCTCCAAAGTTGGGTGTAATGCTATTCCTATGGAGGGTGTGTTTTATTGAACATTTTCCTTAATTACTCGGCCCCTGTTTACTCAATCCCCAAGTTTTTAGTGTGATTGGATGGGGGGCAAATAGGACTATAACATACTCAAAGGACATCCCAGTATCTCTAGTAGAACTAGAGTTATTAGCCTCCAAAGTCGGGTGTAATGCTATTCCTATGGAGGGTGTGTTTTATTGAACATTTTCCTTAATTACTCGGCTCCTGTTTACTCGATCCTCAAGTTTTTAGTGTGGTTGGGTGGGGGACAAATAGGACTATAACATACTCAAAGGATATCCCAGTATCTCTAGTAGAACTAGAGTTATTAGCCTCCAAAGTTGGGTGTAATGCTATTCCTGTGGAGGGGTTTGTTTTTTGTTTATGCACATTTTGTTTAATTACTCGGCCCCTATTTACTCGATCCCCAAGTTTTTACTATGGTTGGATGGGGGACAAATAGGACTATAACATACTCAAAGGGCATCCCCGTATCTCTAGTAGAACCAGAGTTACGAGCCTCCAAAGTTGGGTGTAAAGCTATTCTTATCCATACCCGCTCCATCTATACACAAACCAAGCAACTGTTTTTAAATGGCGCTAGGTGGCAGCACTTAACAATCCCCTACTGGCGTTCCCAAGATACGCAGGAAAACTTTCATTGCCGCGCATGACCAAAGGAACATATTTATACTCCATTCCAACTTTCTCCTCCAAGCTTAAGGCCCCATATTTACCCTCTAAATAGGCTAGATAGAGGCATAAGCATTTAAGGGTCACCTGGAGCAGAGAAGATCTCAGCCGGTCGCTTTGTATTACTACAGTACGAAAGATTAAAGCATATTTTTTTTTTCATTTCTGATTCCAAATATTTTATTAGAGAGGTGATTTAATTAAGAGCTTGGATGAAATTAGGCTGGGGCACCTTGCCCCTTCTCTCTCTTTCTCTCTGTATGGGGCACCTTAAACCATCTTCGTTGGTGTTCCCTTATCGCCAGGGCAGTTTAGAATTACGCAAATAGTGATGGCGTTTAGTCCGACGAAATTGTTGGCCCATAATGTGCGCTGGCACGTTTGGTAAAGGGATGGGGAAGCATATTCCATATCTCTCTCTATGTGTATATATACAGTATAGGAAAAGTGTACGACGAGGTAGAAAAGGGAGAGTATATCTCGATCTCTCTCTCTCTCGTCTCGGGGCATTTTAATTTTATAGGCGCACAAATCACGGAGAAGGGATGCAAGACCATAAAGATAGATAACGACGAGCACTAAAATTGTGTAAATTGTTTAATTATGAAAAGGAACCTCCTACACATATACGCGAAATTAATGCAGCAATGTATTGCACCATCAAATATAAGTGAATGATATCCCACCCAGCTGCAAATGATTTTTAGGGAATTTTCTTATTCACCCCCACTTTTCTTTTAAAGCAAAATATCTTACCGGGGTTAATTTAATTTCGCAATGTTTTGCAATATTTTAATTAATTAAAATATTGCTTCAAGGTATTTTTTGTGCCTTGAATATTATCATAAGTTTATAAGATATGTTCTGTAAGTATGACACTACCTATGCTTCGTAATTATGCTAGAGACTTAACAGCTCGAGCTAGTTCGAGAACGACAAGCGAGAATTGAAGTCCTACACTCGGTTAATTTTGCAGGACTTCCATCTTCTTATTTAATCTGCATTACTAAGCCTTTGACAGTTCCTCACCAGGCATCGCTTTACCCAGAATATGACCTACGTCACTTCGTGACAACCTCCAGTTTGTAACCAGTGAAAAACTTATTATGGAACATATCTTATGAACTTATGATATTACGGGTAGTAGAATGTAAATATTTTATATTGAAAAATATTAATTATATATTTTTTTGTGTCTCGAAATATATATGGGGACTTAACGTAAACTATCTTAAGAAAATTAAGCCTTGGATTTTGTGTAGTGACGCCATTGGGTCTATACTCCACTATTATAGTTGGCGTCTTCGGAGTTTTTAGGGGCTTGTTTATATTGCTTCGTGTGTGTGTGTTGGCGGCATGCAGCCTTGGTTGGTATAAGGAGTAGAAATTCCCGCGCTTGGTATATATAAGAAAAGCCGCGCGAAAAAGAAACATGGGCGGTAAACTTGAAAGGAAATATATAACCAAGATGTCTTAGAATTTAGGCTTAGCAACTGTTCTAAACAATTCCAGCCCAGCATCCTTTGGGGTCGGAGTATAATTACTAAATATATAAAACTATAAGCACGAGCTAAACTCAAAATAAAACGTCTTCCCTCTTTCTCCCCCCCCCCTTGTGGTTCTAGATTAGGCCCGAAGTTAAGCCTAACTATTCTGATATCCATCCATCCACTTTGTTCTAATTTCTAATTTCTAAATAATGATACTAAAAATAAAATCCTGGCTGATCAGACTAAGATATTAATTAACACCGTATTTCTTTGTGATTCAAGATTAGGCCCCGAAGTTAAGCCTAACTATTCTGATATCCATTCATCCACTTTGTTCTAATTTCTAAATAATGATACTAAAAATAGAAGCCAAACTAAGAGATCAACACCGTATTTAGTTTTTTGGTGTCAGTTCTCCCACCTCTAGAAGTCTACAGTTTTCGTCGAAGTGTAAGGTATATGTATATATATATATGTTCGACGTAAAAAATATATATATAAAAACTTTATAGGCCTTTAAAAATTTAACCTTACGGGAAGACTCGAGTTGAGTGAGTGAGAGAGTCTAGTAGCATCAAACGTAATTACTGCTCCCTGTGAGAAGAATTTTCTACTGTCTACCAGCCGTACCACGACCCGAACATTATAAAAATGCGCTCAAATACCGATAAAACGTATATAAACTGCTCGTAAGATCGAGCATCGTCGATAAAAAAAAAACAAAAAACACCCATATTGGTGGTAGCCGCTTTGCTCTATACCTAGGGTTATAGGTTACAAATACAATTAGCATGACCTCCCCCCTGCAGCCCTATACTTGATCCTGTCAATTTTAATACAGTATAAGAAAAATCAGCCAATTTTAGTGACACTTTCAGCCACTTTATATACCCTCTTAATTTGATTACGAGCTGTAAAATGGATACATGATTATTACGCTTTAATCGTATGGTGCTTTTCGACAGTTATGGGGTTGATTTTAATCTAGTTTGTTTCATATATATACCTGCCTTTCGCTTTATTGGCTTTAAATCAATGAATAAACGGATTAATTGTGTTTTAAATTATTAGACCTTTTGCAGGGAAGTTACTATACTAGGTATCTTGGAGCATATCTTCCCAGAAATGTGGAAAACAATTTGTGCAAAGCCATATTTGATAATAATACAGAGATGATTATTTAAATATTCCACTTCTAAAATAGTAAATATACTGGAGTACTATTGGCACTCCGTGTTTTTTTCCCATAGACATTAATACGGTCAAACGTGAGGGGCTGCCATTACTCTATTGTAGGTACAAGGTGTTTCACCCCCAATTTACACCCCCCTTGCGCCGACAAATACCATACCACGCTTCTTCTAGAAATATGGGATATATTTTCCAGCCAATCAGAATTCTCCTCTTGTACCGTTTTCACGCGGCTTATCGGACAAGTGCGATTTTTTGCTCCAAAAGTCCGCGTCGTCATGTTACGTAAGGGCCTCCCTTACAGAACCCATAGATCTTCCCCAAAATTTAAGTCCCCCCACCTTCCTGGTCTCTGCCATTTTTGGGCCAATCTTATAGCGTGGGAATGACCAAAAATGCGTCATATAAATCTATTCAAAGAATTAGTACAGCGCGTGATTTATCGGTTTGATGAAATGTATAAAGCATGAGTTTAAGGGCACCCAAAAATCGTGATTCAATAGATGAATAATCACCCATAAACATTATAAATGCGCGTTGTAATTGTTATACCAAAAACGACTGTCAAGGGTTTAGAGTTATTTATCACTTATGGACAGTAAACATTGTTACATAAAGCATACATTGAATTTCGGGTATCTTTTATACAAGTACTCCCAGGAACTAACTGATCAGAGCAAAATTCTCAGCCTGATCTATTTTGTTGTTATGAATTGAAAAATTTACAATACATTTTATTCGCATGAATTTTATCTGTAGTGAACTTAGTAACAATAGCAGTATATATTTATTTTTAGTGAAGTTTATTTGTTTATTTATTTACTTAATTAATTAGGGAGTTGATTGGTTTAAGTTAAATTGAACGTTTCTTCACGATAAAAAAATATTTGATTAAAATTTTGTTTAAAAAAGAAACCACTACTAGGGGAGATGGTAGGTAATGTCGTATATCTGAAATTTTCAAGTTAAATTACGTGTGGTAGAACAGAATATGCATGTATAGGAGGAGCGAGCGAGTAAGCGGCTTTTAGGATGAATGTGAATTTGCTTTTAGCGAAAAAAGGCCATTATTTTAAGGGGGTGAAAAGAGACAGATTGAATGCGAACAAGAAGAAATAAAATTGGCCTTAGACAAGCTCGGATAAGAAACCTTCCTTCCTCCCCCTTCTTTCTATAAGATGTACCGTATTTCTTCTAGATTTTTTATATCTACTGCCTCTCTTCTATAAAACAAACCTAGCGTTTGCGTTGATTGTTTGTTTGTTACGTGTTTGTTTGTGGAACTCGGATACACGCCGTTTGTGTGTGGACTGTGGAGCTCGGACACGCACGGTTTAGTAACTGGTTAAAGGGATGTACAGTACAACGAACAGGGCTATATCACGTGACTATATATTATTCCTACAAGGGTAACTGAAGACTGGTTAAGAAGAGATTCGTTACCGGAGATTTTCTTTTGGTGTTAGTCAGTCAGAATCTTGCTGACACACGTAGATATTGATATTATGGAATCGCAATTTTTCTTGTCCACTTAAGTTACGACGATAGCGAAACTGTATGGTATGGTGTTATGCCAATATAATATCGTAGATATCGGGCCCACACAAATATCAAGACTCTGCCCAACCAAATAGCTTTTGATACTCGCTTACTCTAGCGTAAATACATATATATAGTTCGTTTCAGTATTAGTTTGCAATGTACTTGAATCGACAAAGGGTATAATAAGGCTCAAAAACATTCTGAAAAAGTCAAAAATGCTCCCAGAAAGACGAGGAAATACAGTTTTTAAAGTGTTTGATCAGTTTTCAACTATTTTTTATTGAAATGTACGTGGAAAACCTGGAAAATTCGGTTAAATAAACCCCGAATGTTACGCCACGTGTACAGCCTTTTAAACATTGAAATCTCAACTTGGAATATACGTCAATTTGAATATTCAATAAATACTAAGCGGGGACTGACGCATTTTCCGTCCAGGTTGGAAAGAAATATTGTTCCAACTTTTACATCTATTGTATTGTCCTCTTGGAACTTTCTTAGAGGAAGAGAGAGGAAAAAAATACGTCTACGATATAAAGAACGATCTAGGGCTCGACGAAGTTAAGCCGAAAAAGCAGAAAACGTTATCTACGGCCTGCTGAAAAGCTTTTTCTCCAGTTATTCTTGCTTCTTGCTTCCTTCCTCCTTTCCCTTCAGGGTACGCGGTGCAGTACGCGAAATTATGACTTCTATAACCCGTGGATTTTCCCCCTGAAACGGGCGGAAAAGAGAACTTCCCGGCAAAGCCTTTTCTTCCGCTCGCTTCGGGGCAAGCGCAACTTCCCTGAGTAACGGATGAGCATAAAAGTCCAAGACCGTCGTCGTCTTAAGCCCCAGCAGCACCAAAACTATGGACCGACGGTTTTAATACCCGAGCCGCCCGCACTGCCCCTAACTTTCGTTCAACGTTTACTCGAGTCGCTATTCGACGGAAAAGGCAAAGAAAAAGCCATCATTTAAAGTAAAACTGAAAACAATCGCAATTTTTCCAACGTCCAACGCGAGTTTTTAATAAAATCACTCCAATTTATGAACTTCTAGAAAGTAAAGAAAAAAACCCCTTTATCAGCGTATCTGGAAATTCCACTCTTGGCCACTCGTATATTTTCAAAAAACTTCGTTTGTCCCGATGCTCACATTTTTATACTACTTTTTCGGAATCCCTACTTTGCTAGCTTTGGGGGCTATAGCGATTTTTCTACTCCCGCATTTCATAAATTTCTTGGCCAAAAACATAATATCGGAATTTATTTCCCAAAATTCTTAGCTTTGAGATTAAAAATAAACTATAAGACCTAAATATTTTTTATCAATTACTGATTGATGTTTTTGGATATACATCTCTGTAATATAAGTTTAGATAATTTTTTAGGGTTAGCTAAAGATGTGTAGAAATAAGTTAAATACGAACTGAATTGAACGAACCGCGCCGATATTGGTTGGTTTAAAGGTTGAAAATATTATCGGGCTTCGAGTTACGCTATACTGACAGGAAATAGACCAATAAAAACCAATGGAATATTATTGTATGTGTATCTAATATCAAATGATAAAATTTACATATCAAATACAGAGTCACACAATCCAATCCCGGGTTTAAAAGGTGTTCCGAAGCAACTTCCCGCTCTAACTCTATGGTAATGGGGAGTTTTTAACCACTAAGGGGGCCATTTGCCAGGATAAAAAACCTTAAGACGGAAGGGACGCGTCTAGGACCCCAAGAAAAGAAGAAAAAAAAATAAGCTAGACTTTCTATTGAAAATCGCTTTTTCTATTGATGGAAAAAAGGTCTAGCCTAGACCTTATTGTAAAATGGTTGCAGCTTTCAAGTAATCTTATTGAATGTATAGCGGGGCGACACCCATATATTCCACCATTCGTTCAGAATGTCCCCCTTTTTCTAAATGTGTGGTCGGGTCGAGTCGAGTCTCAAACTGAAGACTGCTGCACCTTCCTTCTTAGAGTTGTCTAGAGATGAACTCTAAATGCTTATATGTTGGTTGTTATTATGACACGATGTACCCTAGCAGAAAACATCTGCCGAGAAATTTGAATATTTTATTGGCTACCTACAGGTTTATGAGGGTTTATGTTTGTTTTTAGGTGTGAGTGTTTATTTATTTATTTATGTTAATGAATATAAATGATTTCGCAACTTATCTTAATGGAACACGTGCGAGATGAGATTTTTATTGTTGCTCACAAAATGGTTATTGTAATTAGTTTTGTGTTTACTATTTAGCAATTAGAATTTAGCGAAGTTTTGAAATCAACACGTAGTTTATTTATTTATTTTTCTTTGTGTGTAGTAAACTTTATTTGTTTTATATAAGATGAAAATAGTTATTTATTTAAATTAACAGTTAATTCCATATCTTCTCTCACATTCGTGCATGGGAATAATTTAATTGTAATTAGAGTTAAAAGATTGATACATTTTAATTCTAATTAATTTCTTATGTTTTATTTATTTTTCTTATAGGCGGTGTGTTAATTTCGATTTTATCTAATACGATGGAATTTCTCGGGAAAAAATTGATCAAAGAAAACCGAACGCAAATGCGACTGTCGCGCCATCATAAGGAAAATCTCCGAATCTTATATGAATTTAAGGAGGATGCTATAGAAAGGGAAAAGATATCGAACGTTTTTCTATGAAAATCGTAATACAACGCCATATACGGCGGGACTCGAATAATGTAAGATATTCAAACTTTGAATTTTATTTACTTAATTTAAGGGTTTTAATTGAGTTTAAAAAAGTTATATCGCAATAAGAAAATTGAGGGAATATGGAAAAGGAGAAAAGAATAAGGTTTGTTGATGATTGATAACCCCCTGGTTTAAGATATAAAGTACGTAACCATTATTGATGGGACGAAAATCTTCCAAGTATCTTTAAGGGAAATTTAAAACGGTAAACAACAACAGAATTTGGGGGATCTGCGGTTTAATTTGAATATGTAAACATTCAATTCCAATTTTCAGTACATGGTATATTCTAAAATTGGAAAAATATCTTTCTTTTAAAATGGAATTACGTAGTGGGGGGTATTATGTAAGTTAAGGATATCAAACGTGATAGCAGGCGAGGTGTCACGCGTATCACTTCTATTAAGGTCTCCTATACGAGCTGACAAAATCCAAATTTAATTCTTGGGCCCCTCTGATACGGATAAAAAATCTTTTCCCGAGTTTCAATAAATCGCCTTGGAAGTGAAAGCATTTTTTTTTCTTCTTCATCTCTCTTTTGCTCCTTCCAATCCATCCAACCAATCTAGCTTTAGTTTAAGAATATACTAGTAGAGGTTATGACCCCAAAGTTTCTCCGGAGCATGGTGGTAGGGGCTTTTTTTAACGTCTTATCTTTGCTCCTGAAGATTTTTTTCCGGCACCATATGGTATATATAAGATGTTACAACAACTCGCGAGACTCGCATGGGCGTCCCCGCGCATCAGGGTATTTCTTCTATAGCTCACAATACCCGCCAAATCCGGCGCAGAAATTGCCCTTAGGCCTAGAAAAATTTGTAAGGTTCAAAATCGAGGGTCATACTAGAGCCTATAGAGGAGTGACCGAAAAAAAGCGCCACCCTAAGCTGAAAAAAGACGGAAGAAAGACCCTCAATAAGGCCCTGTTCTTATTACATAGCCTCGGACCCTGTTTTGATAACTTCTTGCAAGTAGAGCATTAAGCTTACCGTAATTCAATTTGAAACGGAGTGTTAGGCCCGAATTAGGCTAGCTTAATTTCAAATCGCGTGAAAAGCAACTCTCTCGTGGCTTAAGTACAGCAAAGTTAGATCCAATTTAGGCTTTAAACGTCACATGACGCAATGAGAACGGTATTAGGTTAAATTGGAGCGTCATGGGAACAAGACTGTTTAGAACTTAGATTTGTATACATTTGAAACATGGATTGGAATCTATATCTCAGTCTCTCTAAGACAGGCATATCCTGATGCCAGAGAAATATTCGTCCTCATCATTGCCCGCATTTGTTAGTCGTCGAGGCCAAGGTGCGGAAGGAAGGAAGAGCCTATAGTTGGCCCGCGTGATCCTACATTTCCTTCTGACAGATATATGGGCATTATAGTTGATCCCATGCACCATCCATCCAGGCAGCTGTGGTCAAAGTTCACAATTTGAACCTAAGGATAGATGCGCGCATTCCTCATCGTTCTTAAAGAGGAAAGTTTAGATCGCATGCGGAGGAAAAAATACTTCATCAACATCCGCGAGAGATTCTTTTTTTTCTTAGTTTTTAGTTAGTGTAAACATTCATTGGCGTTGCGGTTAAGATCAAAACCGTTTTTCCATCGCCGCCATTTCGTAATTTTTATAATATTATATAACCGGATTGCTTAGAAACTATGCTAAGGACCCCCAAGGATCATTCTAAATATTTTTAGGAGGGTTAAAATCCATTAATCGAAGTAAATTGGTATTTTCTGTTGGATATGTTATAATTATTATTAGTAAGTTGAGTTATAGCGTTAATTTTTTCAACTATACGTGCTTGGTCTATAATCCCGGACGAGCCAATCAGGTGTTAAGATTTAGTGGTGTAAGGGTAATTTATTGAGGAGGCATTGAAACCCGTATTAAGGTTTAATTATTATTAATAACTCTACAGTCACATTTTACTTTAAATTATGGACTGAAAGAGTGAGTGAAATGGAGTGAAAAAGTTGGGAATCGAATTACGTAACACAATCGTAAAATATTCACAGAGATGATGGTGGTGCAGTTGGTGCACTCCACCGAGCGATAAATGCAATTAGATTTCAAATGCCTGGTCCGCTGCATGCAACTTTGCTAGATACCGGAGTTAGTTTAAGCGAATAAGTCCATCCTAGCATGAACATGGGAGATTTTTCCTTCCCCGCTTTACAGTTCATTGCCTCTATTTGTATGAACATTGAACATTGGGTATTCGTATCTGTATACACCGAGGGATTGGGTTAGGCCTAACTTCTCGTTATTACTTGACGCGGCCATCACGCAACAAGCCTAGCTATGAGGGGATATTTTTTTTTATTACCCTGCAATATTTATCTCGTGATTGCGAGTCTCGAGCAGCGGCCTGCAAGAGCGAGGGAATGCGAGCTTTAAGGGTTTTTACAACATTGAAGGGGGCCCGAATGATTGTATTTGCAGACACCGCGATTCGATGGCACCATCATACACCATCGAAACAACGATCGATATAAGAATGTAATTACTTCTCTAGACTCGATACACCATACTAAGAATTAGAAATGGTAGCTGCATGCCGTCATAAGTTGATAATAACTCCGAATAAGTAAGTGGTTACGGTGTAGTTGGGGAAATAATTTAGGTCATCTTTTTTTACAGTTTGCGCATGGAAAGTTGCAGATAGGTTACGGGGATGAACATGAAAACCCCACCCTCCCGTTTACTCAATTTAAAGTAGAGCTTTAGTGTCATACTTATGGAACAAATCTTAGGCACTTATGCAATGTACACGTGGGTTGATACGAACAATAGTTCCTAAGGCTGGACACACTCTAGGGAAAGAATCACGGGCTACGTTTACTTTCGCCTCCTCTATTCGAGGGTGCTCGTTTCCCGCCACACGTTTCTTTCCCGCATCCTAGACGATTTGTTGTCCGCCATTACCCCCTCGCGCCTCCTCCTTCCTCCCGGTCCTTCCCTTATTCCTCCGCTTCATCCTCTCTCTTACGAGGAAAAACTCTCTTTCAATCGATAAGCCGAGGCCTAGCGAAGAGGGGGTAGTCCCTAACGAACGCGGCGTTACGCAAGCGTCATAATGGGGTGAAAGGAGATGAGAACGACGCCATTGCTAACAAGTTGCCATTCGCGTCATGGCTAGGCCTATCGTCTTCCTCAAAGGGCTTTAATAAGGGCGCGGCTTCATTGTGTTAAGAAGTTTAGCTTCGCGGATTTGTCTTAAGCCTTTGTTCAACTCCATCTGTCTTTCAATTCACATATGAGTTAATAAAAAATGTCTTTGTGGACAAACACTAGAAAATAAAAGTAAAAGATTTGGGGACATAATTAATTGTTGGCTGAACTAAAAGATATTAAAAAAAATTTTAGTTATAAAAGATAAATTATTTAAAAATATATAAATAGGCCTATATATTAAAATAAAAGAGTGGATTGGTCGGGAATCGAACCAAGCTAAAATATTAACCAGGCAATACACTGTACACCATATAACGCTTTTAATTGTTTTACAAAGCAGTGATAGCTTTTTTTTTTTTCAACTTAACCGTGAAAACTGGACAATATGGCCAACCTAAGAGTTGTGATCCCAATTATTTAGTATACCCTTGTAAAGGAGAGAAATAGTACTATAACATACTCGAAGGATTATCCCGTATCTCTAGAACTAGTGTCGTGTAAATAAGCTAATGTTAGTTTTTAATTCATATAAGATTTAGTCAAACGAAGCGCATTTGTAAGCGACTCTGCTGTGTAGTGGTTATCTCATCCGCTTCACACCCGGAAGGCCCCGGGTTCGAGACCACGTGGGTGCGGAGAAGTTCTTTTATGCTCGTTAATTTAAATTCACAACTAAATTAGCTCAAAGAGGGCTTAACACCGTGTATCGTGGCTCAGTTGGTAGAGCCATTGAATGCCAGTGCTTAAAAGATCAATCTTCGAAGGTGGTCAGTATCCCACAGTGGATCTGTACCCGAGGTGGTCAGTATCCCACAGTGGATCGGTACCCGAAGTGGTCAGTATACCACAGTGTATCAGTACCTGAAGTGGTCAGTATACCACAGTGTATCAGTACCCGAAGTGGTCAGTATCCCACAGTGGATCCGTGCCCGGTGAAGTCGTCTTTAATGAAGCCCGTGCTCAGATACCGAAGTTATATTTTATAGTTAGTTTTTAATTCGCGTAAGATTTAGTCAAACGCTTCGCATTTGTATATGACTCTGCTGTGTAGTGGTTATGCTATCCGCTTCGCACTCGGAACGCCACGGGTTCGAGACCACGTGGGTGCGGAGAAATTCTTTTAGCTCTTTAGTTTAAATTCACAACTAAATTAGCTCAAAGAGGGTACAACACCGTGTGTCGTGGCTCAGTTGGTAGAGCCATTGAATGCCCATGCTTAAAAGATCAATCTACGAAGTGGTCAGTATCCCACAGTGGACCAGTGCTCGGTGAAGTTGTGTCTAATGAAGCCCGTGCTCAGTTACCGAAGTTACTTTTTATAGTTTTCATTTAAAATTAAGCAAAATGTTCATTGGCATTCTCTCTATAGGATTTACACATTTAATTACTAGGGCCCCTATTGTTGTAACCTCTAGAAATTCAAATCGTTTGATCGGGGAGAAATAGGACTATAACTAACATCCTATCATCTGTAAAGTCCACGTTCATAAGACATTTAAACGGTTTTAATTGTTTAATAAAACGGTGATAATTTTTTCTATCATTGAAACTGGACATATTGGCTAATCTATAAGTTGTGACCCAAAGTATTTAGTATCCTTGAAAAGAAGAGAATTAGAACTTTAACATTCTCACAGGGCTTCAATGTATCCTTTATAGAAGCAGAGTTATGACCCTCCAAAGTATTGATAAACAATACTATATCTTAATTTAAGTGTATCAGAATGAAAACACTCCCAATATTTGTAACTCGAAAACGGTGACCCAGGCGGCAAAATGTTATAGCGTGCATATTATGGTTTTTAAATAGTCCAAAGAACACACCCGATAATTTGCGATAGATTTAGCAAAAACACCCTGTATTACTAAACGCGTATACCAACTGAGCTTCACTTAATTATAAAATTAAGGGATATTAAAGTTTCTAATTTTAAAACTTTAATAAAATTTAAAGACAATAATATCATCATGATCTGTTCGAACTCTTAATCAACTGAGCTCAAAAATTAAATACCCACCCACTTTAGATTATACTTGTAACCGCAATTGCGTTAAAATTAAAACAAATACCACTAAATACTTGGCGCGCAAAATGTACTGGCCAGGTACTTCGATTTTAATTCCGTGATGAAAGAGTTAAGTAAATATACAGAATTACTTTCCCACGGTACTTAGCCACCAACAAAATATTTAAAATTTTAAAATAAATATTATCCATAAAATTAATCCTAAATCCTTGAACCCCCTAAAAAAAATTAAAAAATGTTTTTTACGTTGACAGCAATCACGTACAAAAACCAACCAACCCAAGGAACCAAAACGAAACTAAAGTCTCCCAAGTACATTAGATAAAAGAAAAAAGCTTCTATAATCTTGGTACTTACATTACGTGACTCTAGACTTAGGTTAGGGGCATAGTGTTGGCTCAGTTTTTTTTTTCATCAAAAACTTAACTTTAAAAAAAAAAATTAAATTGTACATTGAAAATTTGACAAGACGTTACAGCGTGCAACTTCGACGGCAAAACGTACTAGTAGGCGGTTTAGTTTTTGGACGGTGGCGGGAATAAAAAAGGGCTCGCAGAAAAGCAAGATGGCTGCCCAAATTTTCGGTCGTAGCTAAGCCTACCTCGTGTTCGGCCAGAGCTCAAGAGTCATTGAAATAATGCTATAGTGGTAATAAAAAATTTCGGGACAACGGCCATCCCCCTCCTACCAAGCCTATAGCTCGCTTCAGGCTAAATAACAAAATGAAAAAAGAAGACAAGGGGGTCGCGGCATCTCCTAAGACTTTTCTTTAACCCATCGGCCTAAATTGATTCTTTGTCAAGTCTTCGGACCCTCATAAAGAAAATCGTACATTTTACAATGTAGAAAACGGAACCAAGATCTAGCTAGCTAGCTCCGTTTGGGTATGCACGCAAGCCCTTAGGCATCGTCTGCTGCTGGTAAAATCCATCCATATTTTCATCAACGACAATTTTAAGTGTATTCAAATAACCCGGTACTGTCCTCGTCATTAAAAGCAATTACGACAGGTAACTCCGCCCATAACTGCCTTCCCCATTACAGGATTGGTCGGCTAACCCCGGAATGGACCTAGGCTAAGAGTAGAGACTGACGCTACGGTATAAGTACCCTGACGGACCAATGAAAAGCCAGGGATCGTCCCTATTGCGCGACTTTTATCGCTCGATAACCTTACTGATACATTTTGAGTGACTCGTGGACTTTTTTTTTCTATGTTCCAACTTAGCTTCGTGAAACCCAAAAGTATCATGGCGTCAATTGCAAATGAGGCTTCGCTGAGGTAATGGTTCTTTTTTGGTAACACCCACTTTGTAAGACTAAAGACGGAGAAAACACCTGCGGAAGAACCGATCTAGAAGATGCTGGTCACTTCCGAAACGATAACGAGACTCGGAGACACCTTGTTGTTCCTCACTATCTCCCTTTCTACGTGCGTCAAACATTAAGGGCGGCAACCCGTCCAATTGAAAATCTAATCTGGTAAGAATGTTCTCTCTCACCTATTTTTTTTAATCAAGTTAATGGGATTCTGCTAAATGCAAATGAATGCGAGAACTACATTCCCAATTCCGAGATAATTTTTTAGAAATTCAAAGGCCCAATATTAACTTTTCCCCGAAGAATTATGGCATATGCAACAAATTTTAAGTTAGTTTTCCGATTTTAAAACTTGTTAAGTTAAATTGCGTTGGTTCAAAGTTGTTTCATTCTTTGATTCATCCATGATGTCCGGTTGAACAGTTTTAGCAACTACTAACGATGGTTTATATTCGGTACTTAGACAAGTTTGAGTATTTTTCAAATTTGTAAATTGATTAAAATCACAGAATTGCAGCTAGGATCGCTATTTTGATTTGAAAATCTTCATATTTATCTCTTTAAGTACGCGAGAAACGTATTGGAGAAAGTGCGCGCTGCTTATGCGAGGTACATTTTGTAAATACTGTAGAGTGTAGACCTAGTTTTGCTTCTCCAATGCTTCGCCGTGAAAAATAAACAAACTTAACGTGTTCTAAGCCATCCAGTAGATCAAAATGATCGGTTTATTTCAGCAGGTATCGCTCCGTCATTTGCATGGACCGGACCGTATCCAATCTCGTCTATATCGACGGTAACGCGGAGTGGAGTGGACATCACATCTTGGTGAAGAGAAGGTAGGTGAAGAACTAACACAATCTTTTAAATCTCTTAAATTAAACTAAATTTACTCTTTATTTACTTTTTCTCATTGAACAAGTTTCTTGTTTAATAAGAGTTCAATTAAGTCGCTAAACCCATATTTGTGACGCGTACGCTTGAATCGATGGGTCCGACGATTTACGAAATATCATTGATAGATTAGTTTAATCAGGGTTATCTTAACGATGAGCGCTGGTCAAAACCCGTAGTCCGATCTTGTTTAATGGCTACCTTGGACGGTCCGAGCTTGAATCCCGGGCAGCCGGTGATATAGGTTGCCGATCTCGCTCGTGTTATCCAACATTTCTCGCACCCGGCACGCCAGCTTACCAAGACCGTCCACGCGCCATTTTCATGTCGATTTACCCGCGTATTTACCGCGATGCAGTTTGAATTAATTTAATTTTAAATAATTAGTTCCTTGGTTGGAGTCGAAATCGAAATCACGCTGTGAATTTCGGTCGCCAATTAATAATTAAACCAACAAATGAACCTGATTAGTTTAATTGAAAACTTATTTAAACGCAGTTGATTAGCGTTTCTATTAACGTCGCGGTTAATCGCCTATCATGTTATCGCTTTCATTTGTAAACTGCACTTTATTGCTTTAAACTAGGGAACCTTATTGTAGGTACATATCCAAAAATTATTATAGCGCGATGGATGCTTTGCAGGGAATATGTAAGGGATTTACAGGCGCTTGTATAAAAATTAGATTTGTAGTCGCAATATTCGATTCTGTTATGTCAGACATCGCGTAATAGAAAAATTTAAGGTACAAACGGTTAACGTGATAGGTTATAAGTGCGGTGACCAATGACTTTGATTCATTTTATTTCTTCAATTAAAGATATCGCGAATACTCTTTGATTTCTCTACTAGCGCCTGTAAATCACTTACCCATTTTTCTCTGCATTACACCATCGCCTCACTTCGGAGTATATCTTGACTGGCCAAGATATGAATTGTAAACTAATTTTTATAGCTAAATGCGATGTATCTCTTTTCATTCTTCCTATACACTCGACTATGAGCTTGTTAGCTTCTTGATTTGCCTAAAATTTTCGGGTTCTAATTTAAAATTCCATGTTAACCCGCGCAGGACAGACAGACGCGATATAAAATTCTGAAAAAACTTGACACAAAATTTGATTGAGAAATTCGAAAATGTATAAATGTAACATCTGAAATTGGAATTACAGTAAGTTTAGAATAATAGAGTTGCATGGGTAAAGAATACTTTTGATGTTTAAGACCTTTAGGGAGACAGTTAAGTAGAAAACGTTGGATATATAGAAACCAAAAGAAAGAAAGAAATAGAGCTAAATCAGATTTAATGTTATTTGTAAAGCAGAAACAAAAAACGGGGGTGGCCATAAAAGACGCCATAAGACGTTTCCCAGATCAATAATCTTATTGAGAATGGCTCGGTTAAGGCTTTTCTCGACTAAGAAGTCCCAATGGTTTCGTTTCTTTTCTTTTTTTGTTCTTTCTTGGGAACACCAACCCCTTTCCTGCAGTGCGGTGCTGCCAGCTTTAATCCCACTTTTTTTTTACCCTACCCTTATTGGGCCTTGTGGCCTTCGTGATGTCTGTCCACGGTTTACGCTTCTCCGGAGATTGGTCGGGTCCGTTGCTGCCGTATACGGGCAGCAGAGCCGGGTTGGGTTGGACAGGAGTTGTATACCGCTGTAGTCGTAGCCGGACCATCGTGATCAGTATCCCGCTAGTCGTAATTCACTTCGTAGAGGGTGGGTTTTCTTCTGGCTTTGGCTGATTAGCTTTGCCCGCTGCTGGCCGGCCGGCTTCGTAGTTTTTACAATCCCGATTGCGAGACTTATATAGTCTTATATAGCGCACTCAGACATTTTCTCGATTAGTTTTTGCTTCTTGAACATTTGGAGAGGAGATGGATACTTAGTTACCTTAAGAAAACAGAGAGGTCTAGTGTCCTGAGATGCTTTGAAAAGGTTTAAGTTGACTAGAAGTGATTTGAAATTTAATTATGTAGGGTTGGAAAATCGATTGGAAACGTAAATTAGGACGCATAAATACGTAATCTTGGAAGTTAGTTTTGAGGAAGTGTTCGACACCTTGTTTCTAAGCCTTTACCGAGCAAATAATATATATTTTACTGTTTCTTTACAAAGAACATCGGTTGGAATATAATGTCGAACGCCGCAATGCAGTTAGAATCTTTTTTTTCTTTGGCTTTGGGTATCCGTCGTATCTTGATTGAGTGTTCACCAAAAAAGGCCTTGGGAAAACTTGTCAGTTTCGATACTAATTTATGATTATCAGATCATGAATTCGTTGGTTTTCATTAAATTGAGGTTTTAGAAGTATATATGCGATACTCTCTTGGCTCGAATATACTATTTAGTTTAGGCCTTTTTCTTACCCAAGGTAGTAAATCGATTAAGAAATGGAATCAGCGCGTTCTTCCTTACGGTATTACACTAATCACGTGATGATCACGATACTCCATCAATTGTTAAAACACGCGGAATTTTAAAATTGAACAAGTTGGGAAAACCAAAATATTACCTCTCCGAGTCAAGAGAAGGACTACCTACAAACTTATTTACCCAGTTATGGAAATGTTTCTTTTTTTTTATGAACAAATACTGAAGTTAAAATTTATGAAATATTAAAGCAGTATACAAAGCATAGAAAATATACTGTAAATCAGACGACATTTTACATCCAATAAGGATATACTTGTACACATTAAAATCATCCGATGGGGGAAAAACGGGAAATGAAGAGATAAAACTTTGGAGGGATATTACCTTTACGTGTTTGTAAAGGCCCAATTTGCTACTCCTCAACTGTATACCCTCTATGTTCAAAGCCATATTCACAACAGGGTTGCCATGTAAACACTATCCTCTCCTTTCACCTCAACAATTTTCTTAGTTTGTCAACATGACGATTAAAGTTACATAACACCAAAGCTAATTTGTGGCTACACACACTGAAAGTAAACGTGCACCATTAAAATCATGATAACATGAAGCTATAATCCGATTACGATCAGACCTTTCACTGATCTGGGCTGCGTTCAGCAGAGCTCACCAAAAAAGACAGCGGATTTTGGAAAACGTTTACCGGTGAGATCTGTCGTCATAGCTTTTCTCCGGTCATCGGTGTTTTAAAAATGAAGCTAGCGCAATAAAGCGTGCAAGGTACAAAGGCTTAACAAAAATTGTATGATAACATATTTATGGAGATAGATAAGAACAACTTTTATAATTAAACATAGAAACTAACATATCTCTTAAAATTCTCGCGTGATCAACTGGTTTCACGTCAAATAAATAGCTATAGTCCCATCAGAACATAGAGACTAGAAACCCCAAGGAGTGGCAGGTCCCCCGCTCTACAAGCGCAAATAATATGTTGCTCATAAATTGGTACATGAGAGCTTCCGGCCCGTTTAATTTTGCTTAGCGGAAGTCGCCGTGTACCCGTTGCGTGTACCATGAAAAAGGGCAACAAGTTGAGGCATTCCTGCCACTCCTTGGGGTTTCTAGTGTCTATGATCAGAATCAGCAAGAGCTATTTGTATTAATTCCTCCATGTTTTTTTCGCCAAGCTGAGAACTACGCGTTTTACGTCACGTTATCCAAAAACCTGACTATTTTCTTTGGTGACCGCGCTGGCTCAACGCTGAGCACCGTGCCGTCAAAATTCATAACCAAAATCCCGTTCTGTAGGACACTGCTAACAGCGCTGAGCTCTGCTCAACGCGGCCCAGACTTCCACCATGATTATAAAATCTTAGCCTGATTATTTAAAAGTGTAATTAACTTCGGCTCACTCTGAACCGTTAATGTCTCTGCATTACAGAAACGAAAACCTAGCGTTTACTTTATGGTTCACTAGGCCTATTGACAGATGAAAGTTCATTTGACCAATATAGTGGCGTTCTTCTTGAAATCACTTTAGAAAGGATTATGCTATAAACAGATGTAGTATAGCTTAAGTAATATATAAACATCGATTTCAAATAATAATATTAAAAAAAGTTCTTGGGATATCAAAATGAAACAGAGCTTTATAGCTACAAAACCACTAAAGGCATCGAAATTACGAAAAATATTTCCATATATTAATTATACATTATGAGAAAACCAAATATTAAGGTTTTGTAGGATTTCTTTCCACAAAACAAAGCGAACTGCTAACGCGATGCACTAACGGACGGACATACACAGACTAAAACATAGACTGCTTTTTAACTCTTTCCGTTTTAATTTTGAGTTGAGAAACAAGATTATCTTAAATATTAAAATAAATATAATTAATATTAAATATTTTCTTCGTTAGTTGTTCGCCTTATTGAGTGTTACATCGCGTTGATAAAGAACAATTAGACATTCTTGAGAGACTTGACTAATATTGGCGTTTGAAATGAAGCATACGCCGGTTGCATTACCTTACTCAAATAGGTAGTATATAAGGGTGTCGAACTACAGCTAAAAGCAAGAACAACCGCAATTGCGAAAACCTTTGGTGGACAACCCACCCTAGGGAGGCTAGACGTTTCTCGTAACCCTAGCTGATCGCCGCGAATGTCTTAAACCCAACGATGACGATGGAGTAGAAGCCAGGTGTACAGACTGGTGTCCAAGTGGAATGGACGAAGACCAGAAGATGGTGGTGATTAGAAGCCAGTATGTACAGACTGGTGTCCATGTGGGATGGACGAAGACCAGAAGATGGTGGTGATTAGAAGCCAGTATGTACAGACTGGTGTCCATGTGGGATGGACGAAGACCAAAAGATGGTGGTGATTAGAAGCCAATATGTACAGACTGGTGTCCATGTGGGATGGACGAAGACCAAAAGATGGTGGTGATTAGAAGCCAGTATGTACAGACTGGTGTCCAAGTGGAATGGACGAAGACGAGAAGATGGTGGTGTGAGAACTCAAGTAAAGGAGCCATTTCCGTGACTGTGAAAGCAGTTCGGAAATGGCGAACACGTTTGCTCCGATTTGGAAACTGCGAACGCGGTCACGTGGGTGTAACAACAGACACACACACACACAGACACACACACACGTCGAAATTAGAACCTCTCCGTGACATACGTCACTCGGAGAGGTAAAAACAAAGGCTTAACTAATGCGCGTGTATTCGCGAAGCACGTGCTTAAAACGCGTGAAATTATAAAAAATTCAAAACTAGGCTTAACAAATTTTTAAAAATTTAAATTCTAGCGCCGTTGAACCGCATTTAATAATTCGATGGCTTTTTGTTTGTGACAGTTTGAAGAGGAACCAAATCCGGCCATCTTGAAATCTGTTGACTCTATTCTTGGATCACTAATAACAAAACCACTTTTGAACTATTATGGACGAAGGGATTGGTAGGCGTAAAGCGAAGTTGTGGGGCATACAGTCAATAATAATTCCCATTTTAACGGGCAGAAATTACCGTTGTCCGTACAGATACGACCGGGGTTTCCATCGTCACATCTGGTCATTGTCTAAGACGAGGAACATTTTCCAGATCACCTTCTTCTTCTTCTTACGATATTAATTTCGAAAGGTTTTATAACAAGATAAAACGCCGGAAGTCAGGTCCAAATATATTTCAAGTAAGTAGGCCTAGGGTAAAGAAAAAAGTGTTTTTCAACTTTTCTACTAAATATAAGCAAATGTTTTTGGCTGATTTCTGTGGTAGGCTTAGAATAAGTTGAAATCTTTTTGGGAACAAACAGAATTTTATTGGTCTTTCATTATAATAGGAAGCCTTGAAACCTTGACACTTTTATTAATTTGTTATTTTCGCCGGGCCCTTTTTCGCGGCATTTTAGCAGCACTTAGCTATGGTTCTCGGCCCATTTAAACTCTACAATTCCCATAACCTTTTTGACGCGATAAACATTGAAGATATGTGACATGCCAACTGGTTTAGAACCCATATAAGACACAAGAACTTATGATTACTCTCTCGTCTTGGGTTTTCGAACTCCCAAGATCTCGTACACTTTTCCATGCCAATATGGCAGTGATACATGAAGAGGAACCCATTGTAAATAACGGTTGTTGAAATCTTGCAATCCTTTCTTCTATGTTCTTAACTCTCGTATGGGTTCTCAGCTAGGACCAAACAACCAAAAGCCACCTCTTAGAAAACAATTTTCTTCAAATTTTAAGCGTTTTAACTTCTCTCTCTCACACTACACCAACACAACAGTGTGTCAAAGGTCAAATTGTGTATGGTAGCTTTACCAATGTTAAAATTTCTCTTTAGTAACGGTAAAATTGTTAAGATAACTTCTGAAGGCTGTGGCGGTGTTTGGATCTTTATGGGCCTCAAGTAGAAATATTCGCTTGAAAATTTTTACGAGCTAAGTAGAGATGCTCTTTAGAAAAAGCAGCAAGCGGCCAGAGCTGGCTGTTTTCTTCAAAAGTCATAAAGCCATAAACGCCCTACTTAAAAAATAAAAAGCTTATCTGACCTAAGGGTATTTCCCCCCCCCCCCCCCTTCTTTCCAAAACCGTCAAAAAATTGGTTCAAAATTTTCTCTATTTCTTGCTAAAGGTGACCCGTTTACAAACAAAACCAGACTGACTCGTGACATTGTGCTTTGAAGACAAGCCTTGGGGCTACCATGGATGGAGGTACACCAGTTCAGTTGTCTACCGCCATTCCAGGACCAAGAGGAACATTCATTGGTCTTATTGGCTGGAGAATAATTTTTGGGATGGTAAGATGGTACCAGTTGGACCAATGGCGATGGTTTCGTCCAAGACGTTTCTGGTTTTCTTGACCGGGTACTTTCTGACTGGTAATTGTGTAACGAGTCCTCTTTTCTTGGAATCTAGGACGGTTTTCCGAATTTGAAAGAGATGGATGGATGTTGAGATTCCAGCGTTGTGGTGTAATGGAATGGATTTAATGGTGAGTTGAGATTTTTTAATTGGTTTTATTATTTTTTTTTATTAATTAGTCAGATTAAATACGTGATTGTGATTGAAAAACTTAATTTATTTCTGTAGTTCATAGTTATACATAATTTATTAGGCATAAATATATTTGGAAAGAATATTTTGTGAAAAAATCTAATTTTAAAACATTTGAATTAATTACATTTTTTTATTTATTTACTTATTTATTTATTATTATTATTTTTTAATTTGAGTAAGGACAATTTCAATATATGTCTGTTGGAGGAATTCCGCGCCCCTAGTTGGCATAACATTGTTTCAATTTCCCGCCCATTTTTAAGCCTTTTTCAAACTGTCAAAGCCTAGTGAGTACTAGAGTAGATCCGTTTATCAACTTCGGGAATTTTGGTCTAATTATTTAGTTAGTATTAGTAATTTCGAAGTTTAAACTAATATTTTGGTTTTTTCTGGACATTTTATTGATCCGAGTTGGTATGTATGCATTTGTTATACGTTTTTATCAAAGACATATTTAGTTTTGTAAATAATGGTAATTTTATTGGTAAGCCTTGGTCAGATGATAATTTTTGATGAACAAGTGTTTTTCCATATTAGTCGACGGAGCTAGTAGAATCGAAAATTTAATTAGACTCTTCTGAACAATTATTTTGATTAATTTAAAGTTAATGATGATTTTATTTAATGTTTTTTAATACAAGTTTGTCTATTTTAGAATGTTAACGATTATGGATGTAATCAAATGATGCAAGTCCAAGAAATCGGAGTGATGAATGATGAAAACTTGGAAAATACATCTTTATCAACCAAGATGGATGGTACTTGGACCATGGACGAACATCTGTATCTCTCTCTTTACAAATGGGTGAGTGTGTTGGTTTCAAGTAGTATTCTTTTTGAACTTCGGATGTGTGTTAACTTCTTGGGAAGACAGACAAGGAGAATGATACCATTGGCTAGTAACTTTTTGTCTCTGGGATATAAGACTGGGTTTTCAATGTAGGGAAGGGGCACTTCTGTGGGTTTCACTGTATTAGGCTCTATGGGAAGATAATATGGAGTGCCAGCTCCCTTTTAGAAACAAGTAGCGAACATCGGAAATGTGTATTTGGTTTTTTATCTGCAAATAATTATAATTATCATAAATAATTATCTTAATTATGGGTTTAGGAACAAACAAACATACCAAAGTATTTACTCACGATATCAGTTATCACTTACTTAGGTTAAATTTCTTAGTTAATTAAATTAATTTAAGTTACGTTACAATCCAGAAACATTTTAGTATTTTAATATTAATGTTATTTGACAAATTTAGGACTTAATTAACGAATTGTTAAATATATTATTCAAAAAATCGTTGGGTTTAATTAATATTATCAATTTTGGTTAATTCGAGCACATATTAGTTCAGCAGCTATCGTGTAGATGGCGCTACCCGTACTCTACTCATTTCCCGCGCTTTTCGGTTTGGTCGGTCGATTCTGCCCCCCCCCCCTTTCTCTCCTATAAGGAAAAACAGTCGATCTATATTCCACTGGGATGGAGAGTGTTTTCTTCCAAGATGATTTTTTTTTTGGTAAGGCAATTGGATCCAAAAACTTAGCCCCCCCCCTTTTCCAGTAGTATTCCCTACGCGTGAACATTTACAACTAATTTAAAAATTAATTAGTTTAATTAAAAAGTGAAAAATAAGTCGGAATTCAATAACAAAGGAATTCTTTATTTGCTGGAAATTTTTTTGATTATAAATTATAAATCTTTAATTTAATTGAAATAAATTTAGGTAGAGATAAATTCGAAAGTTCCCACCCATAGAGAAGCCTTTAATTAATGCGAATATTAATTAATTAGAATATTGAATTGATTAAGCTTAGTACAGGGTACAGGTTAATTTTATAATTAAATAAAAAGGGGCATAAATTTACAAAAATTAAGATTTGAATATTATATTTCTTAGAGGACGACCTTCAACTGTCTTAATCTATCGACTTTGATATTCTTTCATCTTCCCTTTATTATGACGTAGTTATACTCAAATACAATGCCGTGATATCCCCCTTTAAAATGGGCACCCAAGTATTTAGTTTTCAATTTTCAATATAAATATTTGACTATTCTATTAAATCGGTTTTGGGAGCGGCCATTAACTAATGACTGTGTTTAAAACCAAATACAAAGAAGGGTTTTATTTTGGTTTAAACATCAAAAAACTATTAAGAGCCTTTCCCCCCCCCCGTTCCTTAATACCTACAAATTATTGTATTAAGGGTTAATAGTAGACAAAAATGAAAAATAGGCTTAGTAATTTCGGTTATTTAAACATAGGGTTGTAAATTTTCCGGAAAAATAAAACGCGGAAAATTTTCCGGAAACTTTTCCGGAAAATTTTCCTCTTAGCGGAAAATTTTCCGCTAATCGGAAAAATATAAAACTAGCAATTTTGTGAGCTTTGAATCAATTTACCTAACTTTTAAAGATTTAAAACATTCTCCAGTTATTTTGCCATATTTAGTAGATCTATTAAAGTAACACCAAATATTAGTGGTTGATTTTCCCATAATATGTGACTTTAAACAGGGTTAACAAACTTAATAATATTAACAACATAACACCTCGTTTCCCTTACAATGACGCAGACTATCACTATCCTTTATGCCAGATAATTTTAGTTTCACTTGGGTCTCTTAACGGTTAGGTCTCGACTCTCTAACGCCTTATACCGTCATAAGAGCAAACAGTAACCCTATGCATGCAAGCGATAGCAAATGAGTGAGCTTTTCCTATAGAAAATAGGGGTCACTAGACTCTGTGCCCTTGGACAATTTTTTACCCCTCCAAATTCACCTAAAACAAAATAATGAATGTTTTGAAAAGAAAGGCAATTGAAAAATTTTAAAGTTTTAACTTTTTAATTGAAAAACCGGTTGCGGAAAAATACGGAAAATTTTCCGGAAAAATATAGCTCGGTCATTTTCCGGAAAATTTTCCGAGCGGAAAATTTTCCGCGGGAAATTTTCCGACTTACAACCCTATTTAAACAACAAATGGGCGGAGATTTGAAAGGAAAAAAAAAAAAAATACACATGCAAACTGCGGTTTTGTCTGAAACAAATTGTTTTAGAACATGAAATTGTTAAATTAAAAATATATATATATATATATATATATTTATTTTTCAAAAACTTTGTTCCGTCGCACGCTAGATATTCATTAGTACTTTGATAACAATGAAGGGTTTTAATATTTAATTAGTTCTTGTTTCGTTGTGATGACAGGTTGTAATTTAATGCGAATTTTTTTAGGCTTAGCAAGTATAGTTTATGATATTATAGGATAGGGTTTTTAATTAAGAATTATTTTAAATTAATAACTACAGTTTAATTAATTATTTGAAATTAACGGGATTTATTATAATTATAATTTTAATCGGTAGCTCGATTTTATTTAGACCATTTTACCAGAAGGAAATTAGGCTTAACTAAAGTTAGGCTTAATGTTTTTACAACTACATGTATGATATACCTTTTTAGAATCTCAATTATATGCATTTACATTTATACGTGATTATTTAAACCAGATTCTAAATGCTTAAATTTAACATTATCACGCATTTTCGAAAAACACATCGATCCAGAGAAGCACATCGTGTCTCGTGTGTGTGTTTGAAATGACCGAGGCTTAAGTTAGGAATCACCATAATAAAGATAATAATATCCCTTTTTATGTTATATTCAATATTGGGGCTGTATCCCTGGAATAGTTTTGTTTCTCTGGTACTCACCGCTAATGACCCTTATTTAAATCAAACTTTTCCAGGATTTTGAGCTGTTTTAAGGGGATATAATAATAATAAAAAAAAATAAACAGGGTTTATATTGAGGTATATTATGACAAATGGACTTTTAGCGGCTTTTATTCAAATCAAATTTATTTAAAGGGATACTTAAATGGATTGGGGCGGCAGATAATATCCAAATTTATGTTTAATTGGAACGGTTATGAGGTATTGTTGGAAAGGGGAGAGATCGGTAGAGCTATCACATGTTCAAAGGACTTCCCTGTATCTCTTATGGAACCAGAGTTAAAAGGGTTCACATAAATAAATGTTAATAATCATATGGAGATAATGTCTATGAACCTTTTTCTTAATTACTCTGCCCCTGATTGGTGTAATTCCAAATGTTAGGTATCATTGGAAAGGTTAGAAATAGGGCTATGACATACTCAAAGAATTTCCCTGTATCTCTTATAGAACCAGAGTTACAACAATCTGCAATGGGGAAACTGTAGGTAATTAGCGCCATGATATCATAGTGGCGGCTAGGTATAATTTATAATTATCTTATGGGCCCCAAAATTATGTAATAGCTCTTTTTAAGTTTGGAATTTCAACTACTCTCAAATAAATTTTCAAATAAATTTTCTTATTAAAAACACAAAAAGAGGTTGGTGATTTGAATATCCCTTTAACGCGTTTATAAAGGGCGCTGAAAGCTTTAAACAAGACCATAATACGAGTATATCCGGCTTCAATGAGAAATAAACGTTTTTAGCAGATGCTATATTTCCCATTAACATTCGTATAAATATCTCTCTTTTTTTCTTTCTCTTCATTCTGTATTTTTGATATTTGTTTGAAAAATACTAAAATGGACTAAACGTTTTAGAGGTTTTATTTTTAAATATGGTTATAAAGGATAATTAAAGTCGTTTTGGGGACTGCATGATTTTATAATTTGCGGTGGTCAAGTTCTAGTGTAGTGCTTGGTTTTCACCACGAGGTTTTCCACCTGCTGTTCAATTGTATTGGGATTTATTTTTGCTAAACGGTCAGTGTATATAGGTAGTGTTATCTAAAGTTAACCAGGCGTGTAACCGTTTACTATTGTATTTTAAACTATTGAAAACCGTGGGAATTTGATTAAATTTATTTATAAAAATGTAGAGGTAGGTTATATTTGGTTGGGGAATTAACGAACATTGCAGGGAATTGAATTGGTTTGGAAATCGAACTCGTGAACAGGTTGCGAAGTTGCTACTGCGAACTTTCTCGTGACGTCACACCCTCCTATCTCTTATCAGGGTCTTGGTGGACATATTGGAAGTCGTCAGCTCAGGGCCTGCAATTTAGAATAAACCAATATTGACGTCACGTCCCCGTAGCTCCCCCCTTCTAAGTACCACTATATAGTGTTGTTGACATAGCACTTTCAGCGGCCATCTTGGAAAATGGCGGTCTGAAACCCTCTTAGCTTATTAAATGTGAATTTACTTCCTTTGAAAAATGATCAATATTCGTAAAATTCATATTTGTTTCGGTAAAACTTATAAATGTTTGATCACTTTGCGTTGAGTTTAAATCTTGTTAAAATTAGTAAAATTAATCACGGTAATATTTAAATTAACAGAGATTAAACGAAATATTGTTCGGAAAAATTAGGTTTCGCGATCGTAAAGGTTTCTAGAAAATCATTATTTATGATTATAGACGCGTGTCGTAAATAACCTCTTACCTTGTTTAACGGGAAGGGGGGATGTTTATAGGTTCCTTTGTTTAATAGAATTTTAATCGGAAAACCCTCTATACTGATATTTATTAAAAATAATTTAATTTATAACCGTCGTTGGAAACTCTGCGGGGGAATAAAGGTTCATCACGACTATGGGAAACAATTAAAATACCGCTGTGATTTAGTGATCAGTTATGATATGATTTGTGGTACGTTTTTATAGTCCGTGCAGTTTTGAATATATATATATATATATAATAAAAATAATTCGCGGTTTGCACGCAGCCACCCGTGTTTCGATTTCAATAATTTTATCGATTTAATTTGGGATTAGGTATTAGTCGATGGTTTAATGTGTCAAGGACATAATTTTGGTGATGGGCTTCTGAAATATGATTGCTTTTATTTATTTATTTATTTATTTTTAGTTAGTTTTATTTATTATAAATTGAAGAAATTTTGCTTTTAAGAAGTTGGTTCAAAATTAAAATTCCAATTTTTATTTTTAATTTTATTTTATTTTTTATTTAATATTTTATTTTATTTTTTATTTAATATTTTATTTTATTTTTTATTTAATATTTTATTTTATTTTTTATTTAATATTTTATTTTATTTTTTATTTAATATTTTATTTTATTTTTTATTTAATATTTTATTTTATTTTTTATTTAATATTTTATTTTATTTTTTATTTAATATTTTATTTTATTTTTTATTTAATATTTTATTTTATTTTTTATTTAATATTTTATTTTATTTTTTATTTAATATTTTATTTTTATTTAATATTTTATTTTATTTAATATTTTATTTTATTTTTATTTAATATTTTATTTTATTTAATATTTAATATTTTATTTTATTTTTTTAAAACCTTGATATATCCGTGAAGCCCTGATTGATATTATTAGATATTTGTCAATTTTATCTATCATCCCCTTCCCTGAAAGTGTTGATAATGACAATGACTCCAAAAACAACAACATGAAATATAAAATAAGTAGTACTAGCTAGTATCCATCCCCTCTTAAAGGAACTGTAAAGAAGGCATCGGCGGGTGGGTAAAAATTATTTGAAATACGTCAGAGGCACGTGACCAAGGAGAGGCGTGGTTCAAAGAAGCTTAGTTCGTTTTATTTCGAAAACCACCACTTCATGGAATTGGCGCTGCAATCTCGCGAAAAACAAGGACTAGATGTCCAGTTCCACTCCATGAGGAGTCTTTGTATCTTGGCATCACGTGATGTCTGTGACGTATTTCAAATAATGTTTACCCACCCGCTGATGCCTTCTTTGCAATCCCTTTAAATATACACACGACTTCCCCTTTCCCATCGATCCATCCTCGGCCATTTTACGAATAATCGATCAGAGAGAAGGCTCTAAATTCAATAAAAGTAGTGCAGCAAGGAAGAACTCCCTCTTCTTTTTTTTTTAGTGTCAGTCGACGGCCTATAGGGGGCGCTTTAGCCCAACGGCGACAATCGGGTGAATAGTATCACGCTGCAACTGAGTATCTAATACTATATATATATATTCCTAAAAACTATAGGGACCTTTATGGAATGGCGTCGTTTCCATGAGCTCATGGGGTCCATTTCTTAAACCTATTGCCATGACCCCCCCCTCTCTATCCCTTGAACAAGTTTACAATATCTTTTGATGGGGTTCTTTCAGGGCAGCAATGGACCCCCAGGCTTACGCAACCGGAAATTCACCGGTGTCCTAGGGGTTTTCTCGGGGTGTTGTAGTGTAGTTGCCTCGCGATAAACACGTCACGTGACCATGGATAGTTAGGGTGTGATAACGCGCCTCTGTGTTTATTGATAAATGTATTTTAGGGTATACTTACCACCGATGATATGGTACAGTCCTGATAAAAATTGTGTACGTGGTTTTGATTTTTGCACTTTGTTTCATTCGATTTTCGAAAGGACAGTGGTCAGTTTTTAGACCGGTTTTATATTATAGGCCTTGTTGTTATGGTCAAGCGAAGAAAATTGGTCAGCTTAAGGATATTATGAATAAATGATGATGAGGAACGCGTGGGCCGTGTATGGAGGGTGAAACGTTTTACAGGGGCCCCGTATTGGTAGTTAACGCCTATGAGTGGGCTTCACTCTAAACACTATAGTGAAATACGGTATTATTTTATTATTCTCAAATTGTTTGTCCCTTCCTTGGCTTGAAATATCTCTTATTATTATTATTAGTAAACACGTAATAACAAGTGAGATCATGTAAACATGATTTCAACACGGCCAAGAATTAATATGGTTTTACCTACAACTTTTGCCCATCTCCATTTTAGCACCTTAATTATTTCTGCCAATTCTAGGTTTTCTAACCTATATTAATACTTGTAGCGGAGTTCTTACTTTTTAATTTTACACGTAATTCTTTAACAAATGATTACCTTAACGTAATCTTATGGATAATGCGCTTCTTCTTTTGAAAAAGAAAAAGAGGGAGTACTTTCTAAATGGAGATAATCCCCTATAATGAGTTATCAGTGAATTATATCTTCGACAGAAAAAGAGGGCCGGGCGTCTTCTAACGCTCTGTAGCAACAACCCACGCGTTATCGAAAATCGAGCGGGGAAAAAGCCCATCAGCCTTACAAGCTAGTAGATAAAGATGGGAGTAGATGCTTTCGATTTTTAACAACTCCCTGTAACACTATATAGCACTCCATAATATCACATCTTATCACATACTCTTGCACCCATTTTCTAAGGCTTATTTTATTTTATTTTTTATTTTAAATAATGGTTAAAGATTTTATTGGTTTCTATATAGTGTTTTTAAGATTAGGATATGTATAAGATTACCTACGTGTTATAGTGTGTCTGTGTCTTCTTGTACGTAACGTAAGGTTACGTCTGCAGTTTCGACTATAGAGACTCTCTGTTTTAGCTGTGTGGTGGCGCGATTTACCTACCTTTTCCACATTTTCCACTTCACTCCTCTCCTCTCCTCTCCTCCTATGGTAGGAACCCGAATTTTACTCTCTCCCGGTTTCATTCCGAGTCTAGACTCTTTTAGAAGACAAAATCCGTGTGGTGGTAGTACTAGTGTTTTTCGCTGTACAGATATTCTCTTTCATACCATCTAAAAAATAAGGTTACAGTTGTACGCGAAACCAGTTTACCAGTTACGTAACGTTTTGGTGCCTGAAACCGAACCGGAATATTATTAGGGTTTAATTTAATTTATTGGTGATTTTATTTAATTTTTATTTCAAGGATTAATAAGGGGGTCAAAGTTCGATAGTTTTAGGGGTTATTTAGTTATCAAGGTGCGTTTGTGTCAGTGTAATTTTCTTTCGGTGATGGTGTTTAAGTATAATGGAGTTAATTAATTATATCTTTTTACTTTTAGGAAAGATACTCTCTATCTGGCAATTGGAACACGGAGAAGCTCTCCTCGTCGGCGTTTGCGTTTCTGCAACCAAGAGAGAAAGAGAGGGAGAGATCCGGAGGAAGGAGAGAGAGAGAGAGAGAGAGAGAGAGGGGTTTTCGGTGGAAGGAGAAAGCTTATTGGTTCGGAGCTGTTCTCCCTTCCCCTCTCCCCCCTTGTCGGCCGTTTCGGTAGTAAGGAAGGAAGGTTGTCGGGACCCGTTTCCTCCTCCCCCCTCCTTGTCGGCGTTTCTGCCCGATTTCGGTGGCGTTAACGTTTTATCCCCGGGGCGATGAGTATAACGTAACGTTAGGCCGAAGCCATGCTCGAATTTAATCCAAGACGTATATCGGAGTAACAAAAAAAAAGGAATCTAAATTGAAAATCGTCGTCGTTGTTGGGTGGCCGGCTCTTTCGGATAAGTATCATCAGTTTCGGCCGTGTCGATGATGAACTCTTACTTCGATCAGAGCGGCTTTTATAATAGCCAAGGAACGGCCGAGCAATCGTACCGATTTCCGCAAGGACTTTTGGTGCCTCCGTATCCGCAATCCGCCGCTGCCACGACGGCCCGAGCGGCGGCCGTCGCTGCCGGAGGACACGAAAGTAGCGCCGCTGGATATGGCATCGATTCGGCTTCGTCCAGTTCGGCGGCCGCGGCCGCGTCGGCTTGCAAATTATACGCCAGCGTCACGGCCGATTCCGGGGGCGTCTTTAAACCGGAATGTGTCGGTGGTAAAGATCAGAACGGGTTCAACGCGGCCGTCAAAGACATGTCGGCCGCCTGGCCCGCCACTTCCCTGTCGGGCGTCAGACCATCCACCACCGCCATGAACGCGGCCGTCGCGGCAGCCGCGGCCGCTGACCCCATGAGATCCTTCGGAGGGGACAGTTCCGTCACGCCCAGGGTGACCGACGCCTGGTCACCCTGCTGTCAGAACACCACCGCCGCCGCAGCCGTCGCCCAACAAACGCCAACCAACGCTTTCTACCCCTGGATGGCCATCGCCGGTTTATTCCGTACGTTCACTATATATATCACATTTTTACACCTTCTTCTAGCATATACACCTTTCTTTCTTTCTTTGCTTTTATTTTTCTCGCTTACATTCAACCCCCAACACCACAAAAAAAATCCATCCCTCTAAGTCTAATACCCTAACGTCAACGTAACGTAAACGTAAAATTACCTTGTACCCAATACCACAGGTGTACCTGGTAGAAAAACATGTACGTCGCAAAATGACACCGGAAACAGTCCCGAAAGCTTTCACGTTACGTTGACGCTAGCCCCTTAAAGTTGGCTTGTTAGCAAGTCCCCAATGCTTTCTTTAACTTTCCTGACCATTTCTGTGACGCTAATCTATACTAACAAACGAATTTTCACTAAAGACACTGATTGTGTCGATGGCGGGGAATTTATAAAATATTTTAAAATACTTTGGAAGCAGATGGGCGTGGGTTTGGGGGGGATACACCTTGTAACCTTTCCGGTATCAGTTACTATCTTATTTCCACAAAAATTAGGCGTCATCCGCAGTCTAACCATCTTCGAGTCGGTTAATTTTACGAGGCCGGTAAAATAAGGTTTATAGCCTGTGAAAACTGCGACGCGCCAACCTTTTAGGACGCGCTTTTGACTCTCTCTCTGTGTATAGCTCCAAACTAGTTTTCCTCGCCTCTGCTCTTTAAAACACTGAATGGTTTTTAAAATTTTATTACCAACCCTAGAAGGACCCCCCCCACCCTCCCTCTTCATGGGGGCCCCTCTTCCCAAATTACTTTATTTATATATATATATATTTTTACTAAAACCCCCCCTTAATTATATCGGGTAAAACAGACACTTTAGAATTTTAAAGAGCCCGCCAGCGTTTAATTTTAACTTTATATACCCCTTCCGTGGTACTCAAAAATGAATGACAATGGATGGTCGCAACCCCTTTTAACCTTTTTGGGGTCAGGGGTGAAGAAGGTGTATATCCCGTTGTCCGAAATGAAATCAATGGAATGGGGTCCCTATTATAAAGAAATTCGGTTGGGGTTGCATGGATAAGGAACCCCTGTGGTCACCATACCCCCGCGCCCACCATGTCCAGTTAGGGCGGGTTGGTTGTGATGGACAATAGTGGATAGGGAAGTACTTGGAAAAATGTTTACGTCTAATACTTGAAGAGATTAGGATATTGGAATAAGTATTGGATTAAGTTAAATTTATTAAACTTAATTTAGAGGTTTTAATAGTTAATGTCAACGTATTTGCTATTTTTAATTGAGGAATAGGAAGGAACCGCCCAAATTTGAGTCTTAATTTGCTAATTAGATGATTTCGAGAAAATAGTACTCTATTTCATTCAAAGTTAATTGCCTTAATTAACAACATAATTCTGAGAAAAATTCGCACTCCAATTAGTTAGCTAGCTCTATACCCCGATATAAATGGTTAAGTAATAATTAAGAAATTTGTTTTCCAAGAAGATACTTAACCCCTTAACTACAATAGTTTAACAAAAAAAGCCTTAACAGACTTAAGGGTGTTAGTTAACTTAAAATAATGAGGAGTTGAAAACTCATAAACTAAACTTGTCACGTATACTTCGTGTGCATGTATAGTTTTTTTTTTTTTTTTTTTTCGAATTCATGCTTTGACAAACAGCAACACACACGACACGAGTGGCTGAAGTTTTAATTTGATATAGAGATAGTGTCGCATTACCGACTCCGACGCCGTCTGCTTTCGCCTTGTAATACTCGTATTATGTAGTTTGTTATCTTTTGTTTTCTGTCATTCGCCGGCGGAAATGATCTGGCCTCACTCGAGGTGTAAATGACACCTAGAACTCGATATGGGTGTTACGAATGTTATTTACGAAGTTATAATCAATTGATAGCGAAAATTACAATCGATGTAATGTTTGTTATTAATAATCTTAATTGAGTTAAATAATTTGCCAAGACGCGTTCCTTACTTTCCACGTGACCTCGATTTTTGCAATTCAAAATCGTTTTCAAGTATCACGCTGGGTTTAGGCTACATCGATTCGAGTAGTGACAGGTTGTGTAATTTTACTATGGATTTTAATGCTATTAAGTCTAAGGAACGAGGGTACTCTACGGGGGAAAATACCCCTTTCCTTATTATTTAATTAATTTCTTAATTCCTAACTTGTTTTTGGAATTTTAATTACTTTTTTTACTACTTCTTCTTCATCGCGAAGAAGTCGTTAACTTATTGCAAACGCTTATCGTCCGCGTAACAGAAAATCGCTGTTAATTTCGAAGATTAATTAATCATCTGGATAAAAATAGTAGAAGCGTTCAAAATAATTTTCAGCAGTCCGTGGGAGAGACGTATTTGAGTTCAAATCCCCTTAAAAATGGCGTCGTGTCCTTGAAGAAGGTACACGTGACATCGTATTCTTATTTTTTATTAAAAAAAGTATGGGAATTTGTGCAGGTTGACTTAATATCATAAATAATACTATATACGGAGAGAAGAATATTATGAGAAAGTTTTTACTTGCCGTTTTTGGCAATGGGGGCCCCCTGGAAAGTAGATACGAATATAGTGCCCAACAAAGAACCGCTCCGCAGTTTCCCCATGGGTCCCCCTTACCCTCATCCAACCCTCCGTCGTCCCAGTATAGTACAATAAACAAATTCTACCCTCGTCATGTAGAATCGTGGGCCCTATTTGTATAATGGCCGTGGCAACTCCTCCTCTAACGACTCCATACTACGTACGCACTCATTCATTTTTTCGGGGACTGCTGCTGGGGTAGTTTCAACGCTATTTAGTGGGGTCTGTTCCGGTGTACGTACCCTAGAGTAGCAAGCAAGCAAGCACCCTGAGCTCCGAGCTCTATGAAGAAACAACTGTCTGTGAGTCAGTGAATCTTCCCACAAAAGAGAGCCATATAGCGCCCTGATTGTCCGTTCTGAGGGGAACGGACAACGGGTGATGCAGAATCACCCAAAAATCTGAGCGGGCTAAAGTCTAAAGTTAGCCCGAATACAAAAACGAAGTAGTTTCGAAGCTACTTCTTCTTCAACTAGCTCCTGGGTTTTGTTTGATTATTACGCGATGGCGCGGTGACTCCCTTACTATACCATGCCATGGATGGTCCTATTGTCCAAAAACTGACTGATGAGAAATGGTCCCTGGTGCAGCTTCTCTCCAATGTAAGATAAGCTTACGCGCCTAACCATTAACAAGAGAGGATGATGGGTTTGTTTGCCATTGGCGTATACTACCCAGTCAGTTTTTTTCTTCTTTCTTTTGCTGAAACAGGACAGGGTCTCTGAACCATTCGCGGACATCACGGGGCCCCCGGGCAATGGTTTCTTTCTTTTTTTGGTAGGGTATACATCTGTTTGAAATCATCCAATAGAATTGTAATTGTAAAGTCGAAGACTATTCGTTCATTTGTCCTCTGAATGGTATGGAAAACCTTTTTTAAGTATACCCATGATGCTTTGCGATGTGAAGAAATAGTTTAGTTTCAATTGCACCCACATTTGTCTCATCAACAGTTAAAATCTAATTCCAAGTCCCCGTTAATTTTATTGTTAATATCACACCATTGTTTATAGTTATCTCCGTTGATACCACCCAAGGTATCAGCTATAGCTAAGGTTGCCCCCATGATGTATCGTTTAAAAGCTTACGCGTCTTGAATAGTTTATAAGAGTGTTCTGGGAAATGGGGCTTCATTTTCCCCTCGCCGATGTGTCTAACTAGTATATCTTTTGCCCTCCTTGCCTGCATGCCTTCTCCCCAAGTTTCTTGAAGCGTATCTATCTGGCTAAAGAGTCATCCTGGCCGAGGCTTAGGCGTAAAATTAAAGGTCATTTGTCATCGCCCGAAATTATCGAGCTGGGGACCGATGGCGTGCCAGTAAATACCGAGGCTCGCTGTTTCGCTTTGGGAAAGGGGGAGTACGAAATATATCCTCCCTCTCCTTTTCCCGAAAAGGGGGACTCCTTGTCGGCGACAGGGACTCTGTAACCAGTAAGGACTAGAGTAGGTTTTAGACATTGGTTTACAGGGTAAGATAGGGATGAGTAACGTTTAGTCCCCTTAAGGAGAAGGTCCATTTTTTCGTTACCAACCAACTTTCCCCCTGAAACTGTGTTACCTGATATTAGACTCATTATCCAAGTACGAGCCTTGGGAAATCTCCGCGTTTGCGCCAAAATGAACGAGTCCTTTTCCCTTTTATTTCAACCCCAATTTGCTTTAGGTTTAAGGTGTGTAATATTGTATGGGGTTTGCTTTTGGGTATTGTTGCATTTTCCGGATGGTTTTTATGGTAGGAGAAAGGGGGGTTTAACCTTATCGCCCGTTTCAGGCGCGCATTTTCTCCATCTAGCTAGCAGCCACTAGTCTTTTTGCCTTGCCACCCCCCTTGAATCCCTATATAGTAGCCAACTAGGTTTCTACTATCTACCAGACTACCGATAGGTGGCTTAGAGAACGCAATATACGCTAAGGCTTAACCTATCCTATAGGGTTCGTTGTGGAATTTTCCTACATAGGATATGTTCCTACTGGAATATAAATTTTAAAAAATCCTATGTCCCCCCCCCCAAGAAACAGAAGAAAATTATGGGTCATTTTTGATAGGAAATTTAGGAATAATATCCAGAACTGTTTTTACCAGGGTCAGAATTTTAACTTGGAAACTGAGTTAGTTCAGTTTTGTGTATTTCTTACAGAAATTAACAAGTTTTAGTTATCTATTATTTTTTTAATATCTGCACCTTCAAGGGACATGACTTCATTTCGCCTCGTTTTAATCTAAAAATCGATGAGTTTTAGTTATTTATTATTTCTTTAATATCGGGCCCTTCAAGGGCCATGATTTTATTTAGCCTCTCGATCGCAAAATCGCAAATCTCACGTAACAACTTCCATCTTTACTCTTAGTTAGAACCATTTTTAGGAAATAGTTCCAAAATATCGACTCAGGACCATTGTGAATATCGCTTGGGTAAAAATCAATAGTGGGGGCCCCAGCGCCGAGGAAAAAAAGGGGTCGGGGAAAAAACGAAATAGCCCCATGAAAAAGTAATGGACCCCATCTTATGATATATGTATATGAGGGCCTGGATCGCTTTTTTTGGGGGGGCCAAAAAGAGAGGGAGTGGGAATAACGCTGTGCCTATATATGATACGTTTGGAAACTATTCCATTTTATATTTTCCCTTAATACTTCTTGAGTTGTGTAAGAAAGCGTCTCTCCCAGAAAAGAAAAGAATATAGCATTTTCGATAAAATATTCAAAGACTGAAAGAGAAAGGAACCTACATGCAACCCAAGATGTTTCTTTCTTATTTTTTACTGCAACCCAAAACAACCTTAATGTTATTAGATACCCCTAGAATATAAAAAAAAAATATAGAAACATGCAAGTAACCAAGCTTTCTATCTGGAAAATGGGGTATATAAAATTGCACTCCAAATTTGCTCTTAACTCTTAAGTTACGCGGAGTGATATCTAAATGTTATTTTGTCATAAGAAAAGAAAAAAGAAGTGATTTTAAGTTAAGTTACGAAACGATTGCGGGGTATATACTTCCGATTCCGGAATATGGGCGGTTTGTTGTTTTTTGAAGGATGTATTTGCAATCTTGAATGTATTTATTTACTAAGGGTTTTAGTATGGGATTTTTGGGCACTTTTTAGGATGTAACTCTTACTCTATTGCCCAGTGGGGTTTAGGCTGTATCTTGTAATGTTAAAATCCATGCTAGAGTTATATAGTATATGATATTACCTTTTATATTGGTAAAAAAACAAGCGCTATATATCCTTCCTATAGCTTGTTCTTACGAACAATTTCATTGAGAATTGAATATTTTGTTTATTTTTTGTGTAAAGAATGGGAAACAAACGCAGAGTGTGAGCACTAAATGCGCAGTTCCCGTTGCGAGTTTTGTCTGTAAAGCGCAGTTTATGATTTAAACATAGTTTTCTGGCAAGCGCAGTTCACGAATTTAGTCAATTCAAGTAAAAGAATTATTTAGTGTATCCGAATTTGCGCAATTGAATTGTGAACAGTGCCTAACTAAAATTTTAAATTAACACAGCATACCTTTAACCATGTTCATACCTATAACACCAATCGCGAAAGAAAAATTCCAAGACCCCTGTAGTTACCCAATACGTACAATTTGAATTTTGAAATAATTGAAATTCCATAAAATTTAAAGGCATGCCTGGCACGTTCCATCGAACATTAAAGGCCTTTCGATTCGCGCCATTGAAATACGGATTTTTTTTCTTCTTTCTTTTCCAAGTATTGACTATATATATATTCCCCCATTTCTTAGAATAATAGCGTATCTTCTTAAGATCCCTTTGGAGTTGTATAGTGAACAAATGCATTGGCTAATTTTATGGTCAGCCGTAACGTTGATTTATAACCTTTTAGAATCTTGGCTTATGCCTAGAGTAGATCTTTAAGGCCTAAATTTCCGATACTACCGCCGTGATCTTATTGGTTAAGCGTTCCAGGGTCTTCTGACTTGCGTACGTAAACGTTTTTAAGAAGTTACCGGTAACCGATTTAAGATGGTAACCGCGGGGTGCTCTGCTGTGTTTTAGGACGGCACCGTCGTGCAATGGGTTTTTAGTAAAAGCACTCAATATATTTTTTGGCGCCATTATACTGAGCCCAAGTAGTAGATTTCGTATGCTACGCTATATTAATGAAGAGTCGTAAATACGCCATTTCTCTAACGCTTTAGAAACGCGCCTCGTGCTGCTGGTGTATTGTTTTATAGAGTGCGTTTTGGAATGGTAATATAAAATATAATTGAATAGGTTATTGTTATTATTATTGTGGTATTCGCGCCAGGTTTTAGATTTTAGGTGGTAACCTAACGCCTTTTTATATATGGGGTATTCAATATTAATTTTTAGTTGTTGTGGTAGTTTAATTAAAGGTAATTGAGTTTGGGAATTTGCCAATTCAATATTGCGTTTAACGTATTTAAAATCTTCCTACGAGGTGAGGTTTTCTTGGAAAATGGTGGATGGTTTAAAAAATTGAAATTGTTTGAAAAAATTGTAGGAAAGGCGTCTAGCACGAGATCTTTTCAATTTCAAAAACACGCTGGAAACATTTATGATAAACTTAGAACTCTTAAATATTTCAAATTCAAAATAACCCCATCGCAAAAATAAGAAAACCATTTTTGTAATCGTTTGAAAACACCGTTCTTTTGCAAGGTCCCGAGTTTGAAATGAACTTTATACCATTTAATTTTGAAGGATCGTTTTGAACCGCTGTAAACATTCCAAAAAAGGGTAAAATATACCTTACCTTCTTTTATCGCTGCTAATCCACCTTCGTAGTCGTCCAAAGGCTTTAAAACACATTTAACTATATATTACAACACAAAATCACGCATTAATCCAATTCAGAAAAGTCAAAAAAACGTTAGTGGAATCGAGTAAACCCGAACTTATCGATTGGAAAAAAATAAAGCGAGTGTTATAGGGTTAAAGCGAAAAAAACGACCTTTTTTTACGGTTTCTGGCCATGAAGCCGGCTTCTACGATGTACCACGCTTCTGGGGTTAGCTTCATGGACTGACTTCATTATGCAGGGGCGTCCCTCTGACGTCAGAAGACCACCAACAGGTCCATCAGCCATCCCGGGACATGGATTGGTCCCTTCCTAAAAGTTCGTCCCTTTCTAGCCCCGGGCCAACTCAGTCCGAAATTGTCAATCTGCCTATGGCGGACATCATAAAATTTTAAGACCTAAATGGCGCCCAAGAAACTCGCGTTTGGCCATATTTATGTACGTAAAAATATCAGTTAATATTTTGAAAACAGTTCATTTGACCGTTTGGACGGTATGGTACCTTCGTTACCTTAGCGCCGGTATATACTTACCAGTACTTTTACCAAGACAGTATACTTGTGTTTATTTAAATTAAAACAAACCTTAAGACCTGTCTTAAGTATAGTATAATTATGTCGTCCGAGACGCAAACGCAATGGATTCAAGTTGTACCATGGTGTTACAATAACAATGCCGCAATCCAGTTTCAACAAGGTAAGAATCGCCTTGGTTTACTACCGCCTTAGTTGGATGCTGGTGCACGGTGTACCACCGTTACTCGAATTTATTTCTAAACCTGCTGTGATTTAAGAATAATTTAATGTTTTTAATCTTAAACTTTTTATTTTATTTTATGTACCTGATTGGTACATAGACGCGTAGATTATGTCGCGCGTGTGTGGTCCTCCCATTGGTCCTCATCATAGTTTATGAGACTTTATTGATGGGGATAGCGTCTATCTGTAATAATGTAACGGTATAGATGCAATGCGGGTTGCAGTCTGTATAGTTATTTTGATTATAAGTCTAACTGAAGTATTATGGGAGTATTTTAACTTAATAGCTATTAATTCTTTTAAGTTTCGCGTCTCAAATATTGACGACGATTTCCCCACACCTTACCAGAGTTTATTACACATGGTCTTAACTTTGTGTGCGTGAAACAAGAAGAAACATTACATTTTTTTCTTCTTATTTTTGGAACTTAGGACAACGCCTATTTTTCCCCAAAATGAAAGGCGTAATATATATTTGAGAACAATAGGTTTTTCTCTCTATACTAAAGTAAGAAGAAACTTCTTAAACCGTAAATTTTTAAACTGTGTTAGAAATATCCCGAAGGCATGTATATACCCAAACGAAAAAAGAACTTTATGGCTCTTCAAAAGCATTCCCCCCTAAACTATCCATGCATGCATGTGTTGGTGGCGTATTTCCCCTTTTTTTTTTTTGCCTTCGAAAAAATTGTAAAGTTGTTGAAGATTCTTAACCACGCAACTAGAAATATGGTTCGCTAAAAGCTTTTTTTTTTACTAAGAATTCTTTCGTCAAAGGTCATCGTCCAAGTTTGACCCTTTTTTTTTACCCCCTTTATCCATTCGATAGACCTTAAGTTACCACTAAAACTTGCCTTTGGAACGTTTGACGTAAACACGTTTTTACAACCTCAACCGAAAAATGACGACGCCGACGAGCTAGCTAGCCTGGGCATACACCCTTCAATAAAAAAAGGGGTTTTTCGCTTGTTATAAGAGATACCGTCCGTCGGGGTATACGCTTTAGTCTTTAGAAAAAGGCACCAGCGTCCATGCTAGAAGCCTTCGAGGCATACGCATCCCTGTGTTGTACCATGCATGCGCCGCGCCAAGGATAATCTTGGCCACTTTACAAGGGAAAAGCCAGCCAGCGGCGTTGGTAGACAGCTTTACGAGTTTTGTAATAGTTTTTCTTCTACTCTACCAGGGGAAAAATAGGCTTGTTGGGGTCCCGATGCTTTTGCTCTCTCGCTTACTCGGCAAACAAAGGGTTTTCTAGATTCTCTTCTCTAAGACGTATCCTTCCACCACCCTTCTTCGGTTCCATCTGAGGAAGATAACTCTAGGGAGGAGCTAAGGGAAATCTTCTCTCTGGCGACGTACAAAATCCGCAGTTTCTTCATCTTTCCAGCATCTTTCTAGGTTCTGGCTCAAAACCCTCCCACTATTATAAGATCCCCAGGTTAAATTCAAAATGGCCGACTATAGTTGGGTATCGTGGTTAAGATGTCCGTGTGAGTGTGTAATTTTAAGGGTTGCAATTGCAAGTAGTTGGGTATAATGTTATTGGTTTAGATCACAATCGCGCAGAATTGTAGTTTTAACAATTGCAATAAGATCATTTGCTTTCGAACTTTGACCTTACCGGCCTCGGCCTCACGTTTGCGCCGTACTTAAGTCATAAGTTCATTTGAACGATATTATGGTTAAGGAAGAGATATCGGACGGTGAATTTAACGATACCGTCGAAGAAGGTATATAATGTCTTTTAAGCCTATTGATAAGCTTTATACTTGAGGGAATTGATACCCATACCGAAATTTCCTTTGGTCCCCCTTACCACCTTTTTTTCTCTCTCTCCCCTTTGTTTTTTTCATTGCTCTTAGGACGTGGTGATAAACCGGACGGTGTCCCTTTTTGTTTTCCATATACAGGCGCTAACGGTTTACGGCGTCGAGGACGGCAAACGTACACTCGGTACCAAACGCTGGAATTGGAGAAGGAATTCCACACGAACCATTACCTCACTCGGAGACGAAGGATCGAGATGGCGCACGCGCTATGCCTTACCGAGAGACAGATTAAAATATGGTTCCAAAATCGACGGATGAAATTGAAAAAGGAAATTCAGGCCATCAAGGAACTCAACGAGCAGGAAAGACAGGCGCAGGCCTCCAAGGTTGTCTCCTCCCATAATACCACGTCCTCGTCCTCATCGGCTGGTCCCGCCGTCAACGGTGAAGGTTCCGTCGGCAAATCGTAAGTACCAGACCTTTCTTCCGTTACTTGGCACGCTTTTTTTTTGGTATTTTTTTTAATAACAGCGAAGCTTTGAAGTTGCTGTTAAGGGGGTGTTCAAATGTAATTACCGTTCGCGAGATATGATTATTAATTTGTCAATATATCGTAAGAAATTGGGTTGTTTTCTATAGTTCTAAACATTCTAGACGGGTTTCCGTTTTGGATAAGTACTGGGGAAATGTGAATTCAGGTTCATAATGTCAATTAGTTCTTCGTTTTGCGTCAAGGGTCCGGGAATCATTGTTTTTATGACGATGGTCACTTAGGTTTAGTATTTGAAGGCATAGCGCGTCGACTATTTAATCGAGATTAGCGTATAAACGTTATTGAGGTGAGTTTTGTAGCCTGCGACAATTACCTGGCTGTATTTACCAACATATGTAAATTAGCAAAGAAATAAGTACATAAACGCGTAGATACTGTTGTTGGTGGGCCTTGCTTAGCATGAATACATTATAGTAGTTGGGTGTTAAAAGTTATTTCACTTATTTATATGCGCCGCTACTATATATATATCGGAATTAATTCCGAGTATTGAAACCAAGTTGAAATATATTTTCCAGATCACATCCGAAAATTTTCAACTAATTATATACTTCGCCCCCCCTTCCACTTTCCCCCAACCTTTGACCCCCGACAAGAAAAAATAAAAACGGTTCGTTGACATAAAAACTATTTCCAAAGAAAAACGTGGACATTTTCCATAAATACAAATAAACAATCGAAATACATAAATATCGGTATAATTTCGAGCTAAAAAAACCAACATCGGTCTCTGTCCTTTATTATACCAAAAAAAACACCTATTCTAAATTTACCGTAATTCGCTTATTTACACCCGTGAAATAATTCATACTAAATATGAATAAATTCATGAGTTCAAACCCCCCTCCCTCTTCTCCTGTCTACATTAATATGTGATATAAGTTATCGCCTTTATACGTATGGTTAAAAAACACACAACAAAAATCCCCCCTAATTTCCATTTCGGTATTATTTTATATAAATATTTTAGATAATATTTTTTAATTACAATTTCGTTTTTTTTTTAATTTTTTTTCAAAACGACGTGTTTTTAATTAACGAAATTAATTAGGAATTTTTTATGTAGGGAAATATGGTAGTTAATTAGGTTAGGTAAAGTTTTTTTTTTAGTTGGCGCTTGTTTTTGGAGTGTGATACGTGATTTTAGTAACTCCAATTTTTATTTAAAAACGAGCTAGACCCGGAATTATCCTGGTATTACGGATTATAAGAAATTATGTTGAAATTAAAAATAAATACCGAAATATACGTATTTTTAGATTTAAATATAGAAATTTATTTAGTTAAATGAATAACAGGAGTTTTTTAAAAAAATTACCCCCCAAATTTGAACCCCCATAAACTCAACAAACAAGGACTAAAATATATACCGAACCCGGCCAAAAAACAAAAAAATATATGAATTAAAAAAATCAGAAATAATATAAAAAAAAATTCTCATGATCATAAAAAAAAATAAATGTCCATGTATAAGATTTTTTCAGTATATAGCTAACTATATATAACCAAAAAAGAAATTAACTAGTACAGATTAAACAAAACAGAGCTTTCCTTTCTGCCCCCATCCCCACCCCCTAAAATCAACCTAAATCGGGGTAGAAAATAACCGACAGTATTTCGCTATAAACGCTGACATTATTTAGGGTGTGAAAAAACAATTAAAAAGTGACTATGTGAACACTAAACGTGAACACTCGTGAACAATTTCGTGGTGTTCGGGTGAATTTTATTATTTTTTTTTTGTTGCCTAAAACCGCAAATACGTGAAAATATAACCAATACCCTCGGACGGTATCGTGCGGTTATATAATTCCAATTGACGTAAACAAACAAACATTACATGTAAACAAACACACAATCCCGGCTTATACGTATTTACATTTTATTTTATTTTTCTCTCAAAAAGTGTTAATTGTGTTTATAGAGAAATTTTTCGATCCCAGTGAGAAATAGAGTTTTCAACGCGCGATTTATTGAAAAAATAAAAGGCGGAATTTTTAAGACTTTTAATTAAAAGATAAACATTCGCCTTTTAATTAACGGACATGCAAAATAACATAAACACTAAACGAAACTCGACAGATCTCAGTGCAGAATTAATTAATTAATATGTTTGATGATTTTATTTTAAACGAATATTGTATACTAGAAACGCTTTTGATTCCCCCCCCCCCAAACCTCCTTCTCATCGAAAACAAAGCATCGATATCATCGTTAACCATACAAACAAATGCGTGTTAAAAATTAAACCTACCATCCCCTACCACTGATATACGTGTATTATATACTAAAGCGTTTTAATTTACTATTGGAAAAAGGGAAGACCACACAAAAAAGTGTTAGGCTTAGCGCCAGTATTAATTAATTAATTAAGGAAAAAAAGGGTTAATTAATGATGAAAGGGCGCGATTATTAGATGATCATTAAAATTTAGCCGTTAATTTTCTTCAATACTCTTTAATCGTTCTATAGGTGGTTTGTTATAACGCAAAAAAAGCACTATGTCGTTTTTACCGGTAATTTGAAATTATAGGGTTTAATTGAGTTTTTAATTAGATTGTAACTTGAATCCAATCAAAAATTTGGTTTTAGTAAATAAATACCGTTGATTTATCTTTAATTATTTTTTACCTTGTGGGATAAAATACCGGTTCCTATTTATTTCTTAATTACAAAATTAATTAGAGCCTGAATCATTATATTTAACCGATTACACCCTGAAATTCGGTAAAAACGACAGTTTATTAGTTTCATAGTAATTAAACGTGCTCAAATATAATTTTTACGCGGTTTTAACAAACAAAACTAAACTAAAACTACAATTAATTATCCAACAACCAAACCAACCCATGGGATTATTTTAAAAATTTCTCAAATATTTTGAGAAATATTTCCAAATTTAATTATATTTTATTTTATTTTTCTGTTGTTGTTGTTTGTATATTTGAGTTATATACAAGATTATTTTTGCGTCATAATAATAATAATAACAATGTAAATAGAGTATTTCGCCGATAAGAAATTATATTTAAATACCAAGTTTAATTAGAAATTAATTCCCCTACCCCTTTCCCTCCTCCTCCTTCCTCCCCAACCCGCAATAAGTTCGCTAATTGTCGAATTCTAAACAAACAAACAAACATTCAGAGTTAATAAACAACAACCCTTATAGAAAATACCTTGAATACGTATAAACATAAAAATCATTTATAGTAAAAAATATCTATCGTAAAATCGTCTGTTAGTTCATTCACGTAGTGCGAATTATATTGAGAAAAAAACAAATGTCTTATTTCTAAAAAAATAAATAAACAAAGAAAGAAACAATACAAACAAACAATCCATTGTATCCAGCAGGAGGAATGTATACACGGCGGTAAATACTGTCGTCGTCAGATTTAAATAAATAAGAAATCTTTGTCCTTCTGAATTAAATCGTTTGAACAGATGTGAATATATCAAAGAATATAATTCCCAGCCAAGGCCTAACTCCTTTACCCTTTTTTCCGATGCAAAATTATTTTAAATTTTGATTTGCGCATAAGTAAATAATTGGTTACTTATAAGTTAAACGGAGTAAAAAATTATCTCTTATTTAAAAATATTTACCATTTAGTTAGTCTTCAAAACGCAGACTACTTCGCCGTCCGCAATTGGTTTAGTGGCGTCTGCTAAATAGAACCACTTACCCTTCGGGATTGGTTGAATTCTCTCAGGCTGAGAGAGGTAAGGGTAATAGGTTCGATTTAGCAGACGCCACTAAACCATGCAATGGCGGCGTAATAGCCCTCGTTTTTAATATTTTGTAATAAAAGATAATTTATTTTTATAATATTTTTCCTTTTATATTTAGAAAAAAAGACCACTTAAACGCTTCTATTTAACTTATCAGTCTTAATTATTTACTTATGACATTCAAATCTGATGAAATCTTCAAAGTTTTGCGATAATAGCAACATATACAAAACAAATACTAAGCTTATTTAATCTGGGAATTCTTCTAGGTATACATTATTATTTAAATGAATTTTAAAACCGTGCACGGAGACGAATATCGTCATGAATTTTATTCCCATCTCCCACGCACTCTCATTTTCCAACAATACAATACAATTTTTCTTTACCCGAAAATACAGTATATTTCCTCCGACGCGATGAATGGTTCACAGAAATTTAATAAACCCACACGTCATACGACGAAAATTATACACCAAAACTAATTTTGCAACCTTATCTCAATATAATGAAAATACTGCATAGCTCGATGAATATTGTCAAAGTAGTGTATGTATTTTTGCGATAACTGCATCTTAAAAATTTTACAAATTCATACTGCAAAAACGTATCTATCCCCTTGTTTGCTAATAACTTCGAAAAAACACTTAATAATTTAACTTTTAACCAAGAATTCATTTCAAAGTTAAACCCGGGACCGGGTTATAAAAAATGCACCTTTTAAATCAAGATTTATATCTTTGCCAACCAGATAAGATTTGAATTTGAAAAATTCATGCACGCGTTCCCAAATAGATCTGGCAATGCAATGCAGGCATTGAAATCTTTAGTAAAGTCGTAAATTCGCGAGTTTTCTTGAAGAGTTCTTAGCGTGGCTGCGTGGGTGTGTTAGTGGTGGGATAAGTAAGATTCCCTTCTCTCTCACATACTTTAAAACTATTAAAACTTTCGACAGAATCTTGGGTGGATAAATATAGATCAGAAATTTATATTTATATTTTAATTTTTTTTTTTTTTAAAAAAGGAATTTGGAAAAGGGAAGGAAAGGAACTATGGGTAATATTTAATAAAGATCTATGAGGTGTTGTATTTATACTTAAACCAGGACCCGACATTTTTCTAAATGGGATTACTTATACTCTATATATTCGATTTGATATAATTTTGGTATATATAGGGGTCACTTTTTTTATTGAAATAACTTTGTCTGTCGGCTAAGGTCCGGATTGATTAAATTCTTAACCGGTTTTCTAAGAAACATTTCTGTTCCGAGTACTTAACTGAGAGCCGAGCTATAGGGCGAATATTATTATAGGCGATTTTTCTTATATAGTCTGGCACGGAAAGTCGTAAATCTTAATAAAACGTTAAAGAATAAGCCGAAAGATTAGGAAAGATTGAATTTAAGGATTGTAATGTATATTTTAAGAGTGTATAGGCTATATGAACGAGGAACTAGAGTTTTATATAAAACCGCCGCGTGCATGCCATGCCAACAAACGCTTATATTCGTGTGTGTTTTGGTTAAGTATTAATTTTTAAAATTGATACCTTAAATCGAGTAGTAACTTGGGCTATACAGATACGCAAGCATCCAAGATGGCGGCCATGAACTCATCACCCAAATTTCTGTATAGTCCTTACAGTAGTTAAAGGGAAGGTGAAAAGGGAAATCAAGTGATTTAATTTTATCTGTTCTTCTACTAATTATAAGACTAATCTGCAATAATAGAAACTAGGCTTTTTAGTCCAAGGTGAAGCATCTATGAAATAAATACCTCCGAATGATTTTATAATTGAAATTAGTTTGAGCTGAGATTTCATATATAACTCGAAATTAGCACCTCCGACCAATCACAACGCTCCATGTCGAATTGAAATTTAGCTCGAGATTTTGATAAAAATTGCGCGAGATGTTTGTAACAATCTAAGCCTTTTTATTGGAGGAAAAAGTTTTTGAATTAAGCATATAAATAATATTACATTATCATCGTTGCAATTTTTGTGAAATAACGTAATGAAACATCGCTATAGGCCGTTTTGAAATTTAGTGCGCACTCGAGAAAGGATCCCCTTTTTTTTAAGTTTCATCTTAAAAACCTATTGAAATCTCTAGTATATTTTATCGGGGGTAATGTTAGATAAGGCCCCTAAGTCAGGAATACTTGTTTTTGTTCAAGCCCAAGATGTTTTTTTTTAAATTTCGGAGTTACACCTATAAGCTGGAAGGAAGCCTATATTCCCCTAAGGGTGCTTTTGAATCTTTAGCCAAAAAGCTCGCTCGCTCGCCATCTTTTAAGGTATGGAAAAGAGTTTTGTTCCACGGTGCTGCTATAATAAAATGGCCGTGAATCAAGACACTGATGGCGTGCTTTCTTATCGTAAAACGGATGGGGGAAGGGGGAGAGGGGGGGCAACTGATCATAAATATGTTCTCCATGTTTCATTCGATTCTCGATTATTTTACATATTTTCGCGCCCCTCATCCGAACGGGTCTATACTGTATGGGGCCCGAATAATCTTACCTTTTTTTTCTGATATCGGGCTTTAGTTATAAATAGAATATTTCAACCCTCAAGTTTTTTTCTCTTCTTGATTTTTTTTTATTTTTTATGAAAAAATATGGGGTTTAGGCCTATATAAAGTTGATTCCGTTGTAGATGAGATGGCGTAGATGGTTTTATCAAGTACTAATAATTCTAGAGGGCCGGTAGGCCCTTCTAGATAAGATCCCACACCCTCCCGTAATGTTAAATGAAAATTCACAGATTTTCGCCGATTTTCCCATAGGAATAACATGGGGTTTTTGGTGCTCCTGTACATCGAATCATTTAAAAACTACATGGAAGTTAGCTTTCGGAATACTTTTAAATTAACAAGTAACTATTCAAGGTGTGCCTTTTTCAAGTTTCACCAAATTTAATTAAGTCTAAGTATGTTAATTTAATTAAAAATGTAAGTACCTCAAAAGATTATTCTACAGCAGACGACGCTAATTGTTCGTTACTCTACAGTAGACGACGCTAATTTGCCATTTCACCGCCTTGAAACTTTAACTTGATATTTTTCAATAAATATAACACTATATTTATTAAAAACTTCTCTGGCGGGTCTAATTTTTGTTTAATTATGTGTCACGGTTGAAATTCTATACTTAAGATACCTTTTTAATTTATATTTTAGATGTTAGTTTCGACCAAGGCTTAAGTTGCCTTACTTAGGCCATGGATTTATAATAGAAGCTTACGCTTCATGGATATTTCCCTGTAGCCTTCAGTAAGGCATTTTGATAGGCAAACTTTTTTCTTTTGGCGCGCGCGCGCGCTATTCAAAATTAGAACTCGATCACGTGAAAAACTTCAACCCCCCTCTGAATTTGCCTCAAATTCTACGTCACAAACGCGTGTGCCAGGCTGGTACTATTTCAGACGAGGAATAAATGTTGTGCGCGTTTTAAGGTGAGTGAAATATCCAGGAAGCGTAAGCTTCTATTATAAATCCATGCTTAGGCAGACTATTGAGTGAGTCTATGCAATGGGTGATTGTAAAAGCTGGAAGGATAGATGGATCAGTGTTGGAAATAAGGATATTTTTAAAACTGGACCTGAGGCCTAAGTATTTTAATTAAAATAACTGTCCACGGTGCCAATCACTGTAAACGTACAAGGGCAGTGCACGCAATGTCATGGATAATTGCAATCGTAAAGTGGACTGTAAAAGATACGGCTTTGATAGTTTAAAATCGTGGCAGGTGTGTTTTGAAGTTGACTATAAAGCTCGGGTTCTAAAACGAATTGTGAGCCGTATCATATAAGAATTAGTAGAAGTGTAGAGCCATTTTTAACCTCGTCCTAGTAGTGAAAAATTTCGCATTTCAGGCAAATATTATTTTATAATAGATTAATACAAATAAAGACTGAAGGAACAGATATTATATAAAAAAGGACTTGGTTTGCCCAAGCCTAAAAAACAAAACGATAAGAGTTTTTTCCAGTTGACTGAAGCGCGGATATTTTATTTTTCTATATAATTTTAAAGACAATCTGTATTTTACTACTCTTTAATTCAATCTCCTGATTTTACTGGTAATGGATTTATTTCCTATAAATTAATTGAAATATTACTTATCTCAGATTTTTCATGATAAAATTTTTACGAAAATGGAATTGTTGTTGAAAAATCTGAGATAAGATATTTTATTTCAATTAATTTATAGGAAATAAATCCATTACCAGTAAAATCAGGAGATTGAATTAAAGAGTAGTAAAATACAGATTGTCTTTAAAATTATATAGAAAAATAAAATATCCGCGCTTCAGTCAACTGGAAAAAACTCTTATCGTTTTGTTTTTTAGGCTTGGGCAAACCAAGTCCTTTTTTATATAATTTTATTAGGCATTAATTATTAATTAATGGACATAATATAATTTAAAAGCTTGTTTCAAGTTATTTGTTATTTAAAAAAAAATAGATGTAAGTTCGCGTGAAAAAGCCATTTATTTTCTTCCGTTCCACTCACGTACAAAGTTAGTTTTCAGGATATTTTTTAGTCACGTCGCATGATGTATACTTCGATGTGGGTATTAATTTTGAATGCGATGGAAGTAGTAGTGGTGGTCGGTGTGGACGTGTTAGTGTTGGTTTTTTTCCCAGATTTGCAATGTGACGTCAGACTCAGCCGAAGAAATGGTTAAGCGCTGTTAAAGGTAGCAGAATGAGGGGCTATTCACTCCGATTTTCTGTAGTGATAGGGAATTGGATAGTTTTCCTTCTAATTTACGTACGATGTGGTTATACCCTTGGGCCAACTTGTTTCTTTGGGGATTTCAAAATGAAACCAGCTAGCTCTCCGGTCCAATGGAAGGAAGAGTTTTGGTATTACCCCTTTTTTCTAAAAAGGAATATTATAGTCTGAGAGAGAGAGAGAGAAGCCGGTCTTAGTCTTCTGAAAAACTTAAATTCGGCCCACCCCTTTACTAATGGCTCTATAAATTTCCGGATATTTCCTTTTAGCCTTCATCGTTGTATTGCTGAAACGTGTCATTATCGGCCATTACCAATTTTTTCTTTGGGGTATAGAATTTTTCCGGGTAACTTGTATTTTAAATTCCCACTCTGATTTTATAACGTAACTAAAGGCATTGTGTAAATGTTTTAGGGCTAATCCGTTTTAGTATAAGTGTAGAATTAAACTGCGGTACATTCTTACGTTTGAAATGAAGATAAATATCCATAGAAAATAGTTTTATAACGTGGGGATTTGAAATAATTGTTTGTTTAAAAGTATACGGTGCATGGCGTATATTTCTATTCCCTTATAATATTTTCTTTGATTAATATTTATTTTTGAGGACTTAATTTTGTACCGAATTTTTGGAATTTTTGGTAATTTGATTGGCGCCATTTTGAAGGAGATAGCTTTTTATCTATGTCATACGATTACGATTACAGCTTACAAGTCAATCTCCCTCGCGATAAAAACACGTTAAACGAGCGCGAAATTTTGTAATTGTGTTACGTATAAATTACAATATAAATAGATGGTAATTAGAATTGGTAATTACCTCCTTTTCTACCTATCATCTTTATCTCTAGAAACGAACAAGAAAGTTAATTTTCACGGTGCACTTTCTTGTATAAAAAAATAACTTTTATATACCTAATTGGGAATGTTTACAATGTATCTAATTAGACAGTAGTCTGGCGTAATTACCGGAAGAGATAATTATAGAGTACAGTAAAATTAAGTAATTTGTTTTGTTTGTTTTGCTATTTTGAGAAGAGTGGGCTGGGCTTTAATTACGTTTTAATTTTGCGTGGGTAAAGATGGGTTAGTTCATATTCTTCAACGCGACATTATGTTTTATTTCTTCTTTGGTGAGGACACGTTATTATATGGATGGGCATGGGGAATTCAAATGAAATATAATTTATGGTAGTACTATGATATTCTTTTCTTTTGGTTGTCCTTGTCTGTAAAGATACGGATGGCCCTTTTAGAGCTGGACGCGTCTTCAACCCCCCCCCCCCCCAAACCCATAATTTCTCTTCTCTCTCTTCATAGAAATAGGCCTAGCTCTTGAGCTTCTTTTGACAGAATAGATGCTGCAGCCTAAAAGCAAGCGCCTGTATGTAGGAAGCAATTTTGTTAAGATGCCAGGCTATGCTTCTTAGCTAAATTAAAGATCCGCCTCGTGTAAAGGCGCGTGTTTCCTCCCTAAAAAAATGCATGCAAATTCCTGTTGAGTAGAGCTGCTTTCTGCTTATTTATGGAGTTAAATTTGGCGCCATTTCAAAGTAATTTTTGCCCAGACGAAAATTTATATTATTTATGACAGTTTATGGAATGATTGCATTTTTAATTTCAAAAATATTTCCAGGTTTTTGTTTTTTAATTTTGGCATGGTTCAGTTTAGTTCAATTCATTACTAAAGCCAGCCAGAACATTATTGTGGGGACCCCCCACCCCTTTACAGGTCCACTTTTTAACTTAAAGAAAAACGTGAATTGGTTAGTTATGACTCATTTACATATCATTGGCTAGCCTATTTCCCCTTGTGAGTGCACATCAAATAATCCCAAAGTATAGCCATATCCCGCGATCTTATTGGCAACAATATGTCTAAATTAGGGCTCTTCCCGCCAAAAAGGCCCTGGAAATTAGGGGCCAGTACAACGAAGTCCCATTTTCTTGCTTAAAACCCTAGGGTCGGTTCAACTCTAATGAATTAATACGTGCAAGGCTTGGAAAGTTTGGGTTTCTCGATAACAAATCTATCAGCTTTCTCGCCTTCCCTACTATAAATGTATTAAATATCCCGTAGTGAACAGTCTGCACTCTTCTCTTAAAACTCGTAAAATCCCTAGACGACCAGAATTTCTTTTTCCCGAGCCACTTTTCGCTTGTTTCCTAGGCCTTCTTTCTTCATTTTAGCGGCTATTTCCAAGGGCCAAGGCTTAGCCTATCTTTTACCATAGGAGAAAAAAAAAGAACTTTAAAAAGGTAGAATGAAGGCATAAATAGGAAGTAGTGAGTGCCTTGATACTTAAGTTGGCCGTGGAAAGGGAAGTTTAAAACCTAAGAAGGCCCTTACGCTCTTCTTTTAAACATAGGGTTTTAGTTTTAGTTTCGTACGACGTACCTTGTTCTAAAAGGTCAGGGTTATTTTAAAATCTTTGGTGTAGTAGTTGTTTTCCCATGGTTTTCAAGAAAAATAGGCTTAATTGTAGGTCTATTCTGTGATAATACCAAGGTAAACATTCCTAAAGATGCTCAAGTAACCCTGTTATTTTAATTCACTAATTGAAATATATTTAGTTTTTACACTAACCCGAAATTATTCCCAAAAACAATTTTATCTTTAAAAAATACTCTAAAAAAAAATCAAATTTCGCTTTTAAAACATATTTTTCAACATCTTTACTCTCCGTTTATGTACTCCTAAAAAAAACACCACAATATTGTCTATGCCCGGGGCCCCCTAGGATCTGCGCGAGTTACGACGTTTTTGAGATGAAACTGCGCAAACCTCCGCTGGGAGGCTCTTCCCCGGGCCGTCACTTCTAGAAAGTTTTGATTTACGGGTACTAAACGGTTTGCCGGTAGATGTTATCGGAATTTTTAATTTCGTGTTTATTTAAGTAAAACGGGTTAATTAACGCGAATTTTGTGATCAGTTTCTGCCCCGGCTTGTGGATGAAGGAAATTTAATCATTTGGAGTTGTTATTATTTACGTAAGTTATGGTTTATGATAATTTGAAACGTTAGGCTTAACGGTTGTTTTTCTTCGGGTAAGAAAGGGAAAGGGGTCGGGTCGTCGTGAAGGTGTGGGAGCGGTCTTCTTCTAGGGTGCGTTGGCCGTAAACGTTGTTCTGTTTTCGGGGAGCTATTAATAGAGATCGACCGGTGATAGTTACACGGAGACAAAATGGCCTCTTCTTCCCTAATTTTGTAATCCATCATCTTTTTGTGCTAAGGCGACGGTGGTGCCATTCTACTATTATTATATATTTAGAACACGGTTTTTGTTAAATTTAGACTAGAAATTTTAAGGTCTCTTTTTGAAAAATTAATTTGAAACTTCTGGAAGCTGTTTTGTGGATATGCTAGGGAAATGGTGGGAACATTTAATATTTTTATATTTCGTGAGAAATTTGAAGTTTAATTTAGAGTTATTTTGGGAAATAAATATTTTCAGGACGATGGTGGGTTCATTATAGCAAGTTCATTTATGACACATTTGGAGTTCTCAAATTTTGGTAGAGGTGTGGAATTGCTAGGGCGCTTGTGGGGCCATTGTGACATTTTCTTATGAAATACATGGAAGTTGATGGAATTTTTTTTTACTAATTAGATGTTGGTATTGACTTGATACCTTTGACAAGGTAGAGGCGTCGAATTGCTAGGGCACTTGTGGGGCCATTGTAATTTTTTTTATGAAATACCTGGCAGTCGGTGGAATTTTTGAATTAACTAGATATGATTAATTTAAGCAACGTTGCTATATTGAGTTGCTAGGACACCCATGGGGCCATTATACTATTCTTATTAAATACTCGTTTACGAATGATTTCTGAGTTTGTATTAAGTACGCGAGTCTAAAAGGGATGTCCACTCTGTTGAGATGTTAAGACAACGGCGGTACCATTTTATTAAAGATTTAAATACGTATCTGGGGGAATAATAAAAGAAATATTCGTTTATTAAAATTTTGAACTTAATTTTTGATACAAGTTTTAAAACTGGATGAGCGTAAAATGGTGTTTTTACCAGCTTGTTTTCTAAGAACGAGGTCCCTAAGCCTGCTCACTTATTATTTAACGGTAAGATAAGGGTTTTACGAGGCGAATGCAATATACCGAAAACTTTACGAAGCTATATCGAGGGTTCTTTTTAAGACAAAAACGATACCGTGTGGGTCCTAACTTTCATCTCAAAAGCCTAATTATTTTCCCGGAATAACCCTCTTTCCCCAAAACCATTTTCTCCCACCTTTTCTAAAATTCCATTCCGAGGGGTCGAACACTTCCCAAAATTGATTCGTTTATGACTATAACCCTTTCGGACTAAAATTGCGAGTGTCCAACCCCTCTATTTCTTTTGCAACTTTTCTCTCCATTTCAGTTTTTAGTTAAGCCTATTTCCATAAATTTTTTGAAAGCTTACCAAGCGAGTTTTAAATAGAAATATTTCTTTAAGAATAAGGAAGGATATACCGTATGCAAATATGAAAGCTAATATATACTAAAAAGCAGTTTCTATAGTTTCACTTTAAATGGATAGCTTTTTAAAATAAAATAACGCACAATATTGTCGGAAACCAAGGCTTAGAAATTAGTTTCGGATGCGCGCTCTAGCCTCTGCTGCTCCAAATATTACCCAAGTTTAATATCTTTTAAAATACGGATGGGGCCTTTGCTATATTTTTATGATCTAGATTTTAAGCGATCTTAAATTTATTTTAAAATAAACATTGTGTATAAAATGATACGCCGGCCGCTTAAGTGATGAGTAGGTAATAGAGTTGGTACTATAAATAGAGTATTTGTTAAGCCTAAATTTTAAGTTGACCAAGGCTTAGTTTATTAGTGTGTTGAATACACTTGAGCCTACGTACTATAAATAGAGTATTTGTCAAGCCTAAATTTTAATTTGACCAAGGCTTAGTTTATTAGTGTGTTGAATACACTTGAGTCTACGTAGTACGTTCTATAAATAGAGTATTTGTCAAGCCTAAATTTTAAGTTGACCAAGGCTTAGTTTATTAGTGTGTTGAATACACTTGAGCCTACGTATTATATAAATAGAGTATTTGTTAAGCCTAAATTTTAAGTTTACCAAGGCTTAGTTTACTATGTTGGGTATACTTCATCCTTTATTTTATTCCAACAAGGCTGGGACTATCTAGACCAATGAAAATCGATTTCCGATCAGTTTAAACACAACCTATCCCCGAATAAGAATTGAATAATTCTAATACGCCGTTATACAACTCCTATTTCTTTCCAATCTTAGCTTGAACAATCGATTTTACAATCGAATCCCGGCTAGTAAAAAAAAAATAATGAAAGTTTATATTAAGTTCTAACAAGGGAATTACCTGTAATGTCCGTATAGTAACCGGTTTTTCTAAATGGGGGCTTTTTCGAATTATGGATACTTTTTTCAGTATGTTTAGACTCGAGGCACGATTGTGATGTTGTTTAGGGCGTTAATACCAATCGTAAAAAATTCCCCGATAACGAGAATTAATTCTTTTTATTACGTGAATATTGATTATTTGATCAAAATATACTATTACAGTTTTTGGTATACGTCCCATATATTTTACTTATTTAATAAATATTCATGGTAGACAGTAAATACTTCATTTTAGCCAATACAAGTTGACTTTTGTTGTATCTTAAGCTCTTAGATTTAAGGGGGATTTAATGTTATGTTAAATTCTAGGTGGTATCGCCCATTTGGTATCTTTCTCCACCTCGTTTCTTTGTTAAAGAAAAAGAAGAAAAAAATGCCCCTACTAAGGCTTAAGAAACATTTGGCGAATGGCCTTTGGGCGTTGCGCATTTTTCGTAACAGAAAAGTCATCTTTTTTCTTCTTCTTTCTCCTTGAAATCTTAACCGCCCATAAAACTGCTTTACTAGAGAGGTCAGGGGCCATCGACTGGCGTTCGCACGCTCCCTCCTTTACGTTTTACATAATATAAGCTATGGGGCTGGACCCAACTTCAGGGTTTTTGGGGGTGAATTATCATAAAAAGGTCAAAAGATCGCAATGGCCGCCCTATGTTTACCTCCGAGTTTGGGGTGTTTAACGATAGATGGCGCTTTTATTGGGGGGTTTTTTTTTGTGTTTTATTAATTTTCTAGTTTATTTTTCGACAAACCTGGAAATAAATTGAGAAAATTTCCAGTCATATTTTGTGAAATTAGTTGGTTTAAGCGTTAAAGGCATTGTTGCGAAGTGATTGTTAGTAAGGTAGCTTTGCAATTGCAGGGTTGTTAGCTAAGCCTAAGAGTCCATACACACTTGCATACTCTTATCATTTTTCTTAAGCCTTTTGTAAGGTCGCTTTGCAATTGCAGGATTGTAAAGTGATTGTTACTGAGGTGGTATTAGCTAGACCTATGAATCCATACACACTTGCATACGTTATCATTTTTCTTAAGCCTATTATAATGGTCGCTTTGCAATTGCAGGGTTGTGAAGTGATATTAGCTAATAGCCTATGAATCCATACACACTTGCATACGTAATTATTTTTGTTAAGCCTTTTGTAAGGTCGCTTTGCAATTGCAGGGTTGTGAAGTGATATTAGCTAAGCCTATGAAACCTTAAACACACGGACTAAGTTCTCACGCTTCTTAAGCTTTAACAGAATAGACCACTTTGCAATATATTAACGCTTAAATGCTAATTATTTGAAACTCTAGGTAAATTAAAACTCGTGAAAGATCACGATTCCACAGAAAATTATAGGAAAATACACAAATACTAAACCTCGTACTAAACCCACCACTATAAAGGTGTTAATTCTGGTAAACACTGAAAATATATATTTTCTCGCCCCCTTAAAATCGCGACAGCAGGGCGTGAGTCATGCGTATACACTTTGTTTTAAATCGTAAATCTTCCATCTTATTAATTATTAATTTTTGGGGATGCCCGGGTTTAGCTCCTTTTTTATCTCTCTCTTTCTGTCCTTTTAAAGCTTTGCCTTTCGTCTTGTATTTAATTTCACTTCGCCCCTTTTTTGATCAATAATTAATAAACACTTGATTAATTCGATATCGGGGAAAATAATCTCACGCTGTTTAATTGGACGATTAATATTCGTTTTCGCGGAATTCCGTCAGCGTGCTTTCTGATTAGGCTTTAACGCCCCAAAATATCACTCTCTCTCCTCTGAGTCCTCTCTTCGCAGCCAGCATTCGAATTTCAAAGCGTGAATATTTCCCAAGGACCGATAAAATTCGCGCCATTTACGATTTTGCAGCGTGCCACGCCGAGATTAAAGTTATATAGGTATTTTAACACCCTTATTCCAAGATTCAATTTAATGGAATGTATACCTTATTTTAAATCATTATTTAATAGCAATGGCGCGGTAACGTTGTTTGTAATATGAGTTGTTACACTTTTGTACCGAAACGAATGTTTTCAATGGTTTAATTTGGTATTCCAAGTATATTAAGCCTTGCCACACTTGAAATTGTATAGTTTTTTTCCCAGGGTTCATACAAACCTGGAAAACATTGAAAACCTGGAAAAATCAGGAAAATAAATAGTTGACAAAAACCTCAGGGAAAAATCAGGGAAATAAATAGTTGACAAAAACCTCAGGGAAAACTCAGGGAAATTTATAATTTTTAGTAAAATTAAGGGAAATCAGGGAAATTTGCGTCAAACAGGGGCCAAGTAATTAAGCAAAATGTTCGTGAACATTCCCTCCATAGGATTAACATTACACTAAACTTTGGAGGCTCATAACTTAGTTATATTAGAGATACGGGGATGTTCTTTGATTATGTTATAGTCCTATTTGCCCCCCCCCCCCTCCTTCGTTAATATTTGCTCCATAGGATACTCCATATACGGGGAAAAAACCTGGAAAATTCAGGGAAGTATATGGGGAAAAACCTGGAAATCTCAGGGAAATTTGTTTTCCAAAAGTTGTATGAACCCTGTTACCTATAACCACAGCTGACAGAATACCCCTTTACTTTAGAGATGGGTACACCATTTGTTATTTTATATCAAAACTCATTTTATTTACAACTTAATTCGAATTATGATAATTTTAAATCTCCCCAAACCGTTTTCTTTTCGCAAGCTATAGCTACTAGGGTTGATATTCTGTTTACAGAACTTGTCCCACCTCCTCATCTCTCTCCTCTCTTCCCACCATTCCTCTGGCAATTCTAACTTTGAATAATAACTTTGAAACAAAAATACAAGCTCGTCGGATTTAAATTTTAAAAATAACGACCCTCGCGAGGAATGGCTGGCTTGCTTTGGTGAGGGGGAAAAGGTTTTAAAAGGTTTATTTTCTTCTAAAGATAACATTGGGATTAAACGAGGTGTTCTAACTGGCTTATTGAAAGCGATAGTGATTGACGAACAGCAGTTTGTGTGACACGCAAATCAAGAACTTAAGATTCTCTCTTCTCTCGTAAACAAGCTCAAAATAGTATCTTCTTCTTTAACCCATGATGCGTTGCGTTATTATGGGCTTAACGATTTTGCGCGCTCTCTCTCTCTACTCCATGCGATGAACTAAAAGTCTAAACCTTAGCTTCGGAAGGGACTCTATTTATTCTGTAATATTGCTGAAATTGCATTGGGGGGGGGGGGTTATTTATTGCAGAAATGTTTGTAAATATTCCTAGCCAGCCTTGTTTTGCAAAATAATGAAGTGCAAAGTGAATGGAGTTGTTAGTATCTAGTTTTGCCTTAACTAATTTTTTCCCCTTCAAAATTACAGGGTTTTTGAAGTGTTTTGTTGTAAAAGGCAAAAGTATATAAGGAATTTTAAATTTAATTCGTGTTATTTTTATTTTTTATACTATTTTTTAATTTTAAACGCCTATAGAAACATTAACTGCGTTAACACTTGGCAGCAAGTATTGCACAATTTTATCCGGCCTTCGTGTCTACGAACAAAGCGGCGTGACAAAACCCAGCCCCAATATAAGTCAAAATCGCGCTTATAAATTAAAGCAAAACACACTTCACGTCACCTAAAGCCGTTTCAAAAACACTTGACACATTTTATTAGAATATAAACTTTACTACGTACCTTTTGTGTTCGTGTTGGAATCCGATTTTTCCCGGATTTGATCTTCGGGCGGACGCCATTTTGATTTTTTTTTCTATCTCTCCCGCTACTATAGCATTGACCTCTAAAAAGCGCGGCAGGGCCTGTTCCGTAACAGGCAGAGCGGAGCGCGCGACACTTTTTTTTTGTCGCGAGACGTTTAATATCATTGGAGGATATAAGCGCGCCTTTCTCGATATCTACCGCATGCAGCCGCTATAGCACATGTCACACGATTCCTAAGCCTTTGCTATAGCTATATATTCCTGTACATATTTTGCGTTAGGATATAGCTCTTCTTAACTATACGCGGGGGCCTCGTTTAAATGAATATACAACAGTTTTGGAGAGGAGCTTCGTCTAATGCTTTGGTTATAAGCGGGCCTCTTCTCTGTGTTTTCTCGCGTGATATAAACAATATTTTTTTTTCTGGGAGTTAAAATGATGACTTAATACGATACATTGTTTAGCAAGGCTGTAAGTGTAAATTGCGCGTTTGGGTTTAAATTTTAATAATAATATGGGTTAATTTTATGTTATATTGGTTTTAAATACTGTAATAATTATTTTGAATTAATTTTTAACTAAATTTTTACATTATTACGGTTCCAGGAGATCTATTGAACTAAATTATATAAATTTATACAATAATATAATGATTTACAGCCTCGCAAATTATACATTTAAACTTAAATCACGTTAAAAATATACATACATATCCGATGGTAACGCTCAACTGGTACAGAAACTCTACTCGCGTATGGTTCAAACGAAATTTCCCGAAAGAGAAAAAAAAAGGTTCGTGATTATCACGTTACATTTTGTCGCTGATAGGTTCTCGTTAGGGGTCGTAACTCAGGCGGGTTCTATAATAAAGACATTTATTTGGGAAAAAAAATCTTGTCAGCTAGGACCCAAAGTAAAAAAAAACCAGCTTCAAGATGTCGGCCCAAAACAGGGCACCGTGGGGGAATGGGTAACGTTTTTTGGGGGTAAATTCTACGAAAATGCATGGACAGGACGCCATCTTGGAAGCTGGGTCCCCGTGATCTCCCTTGTGTCCCGAGGGTTAGGTCATAAAGGGTCTTGGAAAAATATTTTCGTCGCCATTTGAGGGTTAGGATACTTTTAAGGCAAGGTGTTATGAGGGTATAGAATATTTTTTTATCAATTTTAACAAGTGTCCAGTTCCTTGGACCATCGTTTTTTTTTTCTTGAGGAAAGGGTAATGGTTTTATGGCCACTAAGGTTCATGGGGGAGGGTTCTCCTTGTATTCCACTATTCCTTCCATGGTATCGTTGTGTAAGAACTTTGAAGGGATGGATGATCTTCCCTAAGGGCAATATTTGTTGGAAAGAATTTTTGGTTGCCTCTATCTTCTACTTCTTCTTCGTCTTTAAGAGATTTTTGGGTTGAAATCCTGTTTCACGGTTTAGGCTTAGGATGTTGTTTTCCTTTTTTCGAAAGTTCCTTTAGAAGCGTATGCGTGTGTGTGTAAGGGTTTTTCTGTAATTTAAAACGGTTTAAAGTTAATTTAATTCAAATTATTTAGAATTATATTGTTAATAGTTATTTTACCTTCATTTTCTTCTCCTGATCGTAAGTAATTTTTTGTTTCTCAGTTCAAAAGTTTTTGCCAAATACCTGAAATAAGGAAAACAAAACGTTTAGGGTTTTTATTTAAATTTCAACTATTCGATTCAAGGAATATCTATAAAAAACTAGTCCTGAAAATTTATGGGAAATTCATTATCAAATACGGTTTATTAATTATTGGCATTTTCTGGGCGTTAATTGTGTTATACCACCTTACAACAAATACCGCGACATAATTCTCTTTAAATCTTAATTCATTCTAGATTAGTAAATTAAATAACCACTTTCAGGGCGCCATAATTCGCGCCTACATTAAGCTTTTTATATAGTTGGCCATATAAATTTAGTTTCCAAATCAAAACAGGTGTTATGTTTTTCGACGGTTAAGAATTATGGCTATTTCTATACGTTATGGTGTGTAGTTACAGTTTTTACGCGCGTTTCGTGCTAGCACGCGACGAATTAAAACGTACCAATTCGATTAAAATTAAGGCGCGCGATTAGGGTTCGCCTGCGATAGAGTAATACGCGCAGGCGCATTTTCATTTTAATCCGATATTACGGAAGCTCAGTGTTAAATGTACACGCCCGTGAGTTGAATCGAAAACGGTTGTTAGATTTACATCGAATCTTTATTCCCTTGTAAGGTAATAATAATTGCGCTATAAACATAACGTATTTCACGATGTTATCAGCTGCAGCGTCACGCGTGTCTGTGTATATTCGCTAACGCTATAACAAGTAGTTAGTTGTATAGTTGGCTTTTCAACGTATATAGTTTTGCCCAATTTATGTGCTGGTGGGTACTATAGACTTCTAGTTTCAGCTCGTAATTAAATTTTCCCATTAATATTACACGATTAATAGGTAAAATTGAAGTGATTTCACTTAATCTTTATAATTTTAGGTAAATTTGTTTTGTTTAGTGTACGAATTTCGCGTGTGTACACTAAACTCTGTTCCCAACTTCGATCGAATCATATGTGAAAATGTTTTATTTTTACCCGGGACTGGGTTGCCCATAGCGTGGCATAGGTAGCTGTTCTATAGCATCCCTAGCGAATAGCAACGTCCTAATTTATAGCGTTTTCGATGCATATTCATGACGATGAAAAATCGGGCTGCCTTAATCCACCCTCCTATGCTTTTCTCTCTCTCTCTGCTGTTCATTTCGCGCTCAAAAATATGAATATGTAAGGGGTCCTCCTATACATGCACGCGATGGGTAGTCTCTTTCCTGAATAGAGCTATATTTCAAATCTCCCCAATGAAAATACTGACACGCCGGGAATGAGCGGATCCCCGAGAGCTGGAGAAAAATATCTTTTTTTTTTTCGAAACTTGTTTTGTATACGAAAATTTTAGCAATTTTTTTATATGACTCTCTCTTCCATTTTAGATTTAACTTTGTTAATTATTTTATTTAGTATGTTTTAACTCGGGAAAACTATGGCCAGAACCTTTGGGGCGCCTATCTTTAAGACAGGTAGATGGGCGCCAATTAAGAGTTGGGTTATTTTGAACCTAACCTAAGCCTTTGTATATTTATTTCCTATTTTTTGTATAAATAAATAATTTAGGATGTTCAGAGTTAGAAAATGATTTATCTGGGGCTTTAAGGGACGCTCATCTTTATCATGAGGCTAAAGATGGGCTGACCACCTCGAATTCCGGTAATTTTGAATGCAATCCGTATGTATTTTCTATGAAAAGTTGCCCCAACCACTATAGAATCCTTAATTATCTTCTACGGACAATACATCTTTAAATTTACAAATAGGAAACATTTTTTTCTGCGCATGTTTTGTACGTTTTTCCGTTTGCTTCCCTCCCTGGCTAGACTTATTTGACTAATCACCCTAAAGGTTAAAAAGCTATTTAGTAAAAAATATTGTATTGGTACTATAGGTCCTTGATGTATGCCTATTTTATAAAATACGATGATAGTTTTTTTTTGGGGCCGAGAATGAGAGAAAATCAGTGATTTAAAAGGCACGGCGAAGATTTGTCGCGACCTCTACCAAAGTTTATAACTTTTATTTTAAAGTGAGAAAGCTTTAGAAAGAAAAAAGAAACGTTTTGAGCAAAATTTTCTTTTGAAGCTAGTTTTCTAGCGACGCGAATTCCAAATGGATGGTGGTGCAATATTTTACCACTCGACCTCTTTACGCCGCGGCCGCTTTTGTCTTATATACTGGCCCCGATATATATTTTTCCTTACACCATTTCTTATACAACATGTTCCTGTTCTTAAACCCCTCCATCCCCCCCCCCCCTGCGAACTAAATCTAAAATTCGGGTATTACAGAAAATTGGACCCATATTTAAATATATTTTAACTAGCTAGCATTTTATTTTTTATACTGTTTATGCAAATTTCAATATTTTGTTTTTTGTAGGCGCACCGCGGTCTTATAGTATCCTTAATTGCATCTTATAGGAATTAAACTAAACTAAAGAAACAACCATATTAAGATTAAGAGTGCACTAATCTCTGAATTGTTTTTGTTTATTTGAGATTTACACGCTTTTTTTCTACAGAAGGGAGAATGTTTACAAATTGTTTTATTGTATTTACAAAGCTTCATTTGTAATTTTAGTAGAGAAACACGTAATATAAATCGTCACGTGGCCTTTTTTCCCTCCAGGGGATATTTTTGATAAGAATATGTGAGCTTTTATCGATACCCTGGCAATATCGTCGTGTTAAATTTCAATATTGATAACGACATTGGAATTTATTCCACGATTTCGTCGGGGAATGCGCTTTAGTACGCCCTTTTTTCCCGCGCTCCAAATGTACGCGCCATCAACAATATGGGATCTTCGTATCGTATGAGAAACGTGTTTTGAATAGAACTTGGTACTTTTCTTTCTACTCTTTCTTATCTTAGGGAAAGAGAGACAGAGAGAGAGAAAGTAAAGAAGCTTTAGGAAACGCGGTGCCATGCATGAGGTTTCTCTCTTATTTTACTTCTTCTATTGGCTAGACTTTAGCCCCGCTAGGCCTTGGTTTCTCTTGCTGTAGTAAGCTAAGCCTTGGTAGGTTTTCTATCGATCCAGGGGAGTTTTCGCCAATTCCACCAACTTGGCCGGGAGAGGACTACGATAGCTGGGTCCTCCGTTTCCACCGAGCTTCTTCAGCCCTAGGCGTATAAAATGCAGCTGCGCTCCGAAATTGAGCAGAAAACGGGGAGTATCGTCGTAGCCTGGTCGTTTCAGGCGTGAAAGGGGGTTGGTTCACCGGCCAATCAGGGTTCGAGCGCTAATATCTGCCGTAACAGCCGCCTTCGAGAGCCGCCGACAACTTTTTTTCTAATCCCCGGCCGCCTCGGACATACGTGGGAAGGGAATGCTTCATTTTCTTTTGTGCGCGTGTATGTGTGTCCTTTTCTCTCTCTCACTCACTCACTCTCGGTTTAAATGAAATCGACCCGATAGTTTTCCGAGGGGCACCCAACTATGTAACGTCTTGTGGTATAGAACTCATTTTGATTGTTTCATTTAGCTTCAGTAGAGGAAGAAGTTCATTGGTGTTTATGTTGCTTTGGTAAATATGTAATTTTTTTCCAACGGAATCCATTTTAACTTGGGGGTTTGTACAGGTCAGGGAATTTATAGGCCAAAATAGACCAGGGAAAGTGAATGTGATTTGATTTCATTGTGGAAAATTTCTCCTATGGGTTTACCAAAATTCCAGCGTTTAACATTACAGCGTTGCACAGCTTACGATGTGTTTTAAAGCATAAACAATGTTCATGAAAATGTACCGTCAACATTGACGTGTTTGTCCCATAATGTGTGGAAACATTGCGGGAAATAGTTATTGGAAACTTGGAAGGTCCCTCCCTGGGCACGCTATTTGAACATGAACATTTTGTGGCAACTTGTATCGTACCCCTTGGTTTCTCCTCTCTACTACACCCGCTATGTCCATCTCCTTGTTTTGATGAGGTTATTTTTTTTTTTTTTTGTTCCTGCTGCTGGGAACTCAGGGTCCGAATTTCTATATTAACGGGTGAAGCACTTCGTCGGTGTGTACTGGTGGTAGGCGAGGGAAAGGTCCTTGATTAAATTATTTCGTGGAACGGGATACTTTAATCCAGCCCGTTCTTTTGGTGGTCATTAAAAGAAACAAAAGGGGCCGGCCAGCCTTTCTATATATAATACGTTCTCTCTTTCTCTCAGCACCAACGTTCACGACGACAACGAATTGTAATTACGCTTTTATATTATAACCGGTCACGATATTATCTAGGCTACAACTTACGTATCGCCTATTTTACACGTATTTTTCCTGTTCGCGGAAACGTTTTTTATTATTTTTTTTTTTAGAATTTCGTGTTTCATGCGTGATGGGAAATAATTTGGGTTTTTTTATATTTTTTTGTGTTTTTTTTTTTTCATATGACCATTGTTCTATAAAGCGAAAAATCTCTAAATATGTATTTAAAATAGACCGGTGTAACCTAGTTTTTTTCTCTATCTGGTCAGGGTTGAAACACAACGGGCAAAATATTACATAGATGCCAGAAAAAAATGGGGAAATTGTTTTAATAAACCCAAATGTTTTTATTTAGATAGGCATTTCTGAAAATTAAGAATACATTTTAATTTTAGTCTAAAAAGGATGGGATTTATTCGTAGTATCTTAGCCTTTTTTACTGCAGTTGTACAGATTGACACTATATTCGGTATATTTGATCCGTTAAGTCTAATTTTAATGTATCGCCAAGGCTTATGAAGGTTCTTGTTTTCATCCCCTAATTCTATCTATACCAAGAAACCATAAACCGAAAAATTATTATTATAAAACTAGGCATAGTGATTAAATGGCGTTGAAATTTTGCTGTTATTCATGGTACCTACACCTTAAAAAGTAATATCCCCTATAATTAGGAACCGTGAATTATTTTCAGAAACCAATTATTCAGAGTTATATGTCAAGGCTTTATTATAATCTATAATTTTTTAAGTTTAAAAATCACAGACACACCTAACTATAAAAACCAGAAAAATTGGCATATTTCCCAATGAATATATTATAAACCACTAAAATATAATTATGTATTAATGTCAGGTCGATATAGTATTAGAGATATGTTGACGAATAGGTTTAGCGCGGTTTAACGAAATTCACGTGGATATTTTCGCTCAAAGATTAGATACGCTTGATATTTTATATTTTTCTGAAAATGTAGAAATATTTCGTTACGGTCATGCGGAAAAGACCAATTTCTTATTTTTCTACCATTATTATAACTTGGGGACGAGCAGAGCAGCTGTTAGTGTCATCCGTTTTGCTATTTAGACTCTCTCCCGTCTTGACTTTAAACGTTCAAAAGGCGACGCGCGTGTTGTTGTCCTTCATTGGTAAAAATTAATCTTTCTTATAGAGAGGAAAATATTAGGCTATTCTTTGAGGGTATTTTTTAGACCTATTGCATGGGGGTCCCTATGTCACTCTCGGCCCTCGGGTTTGAGAGGACAGAGACTATTTTTCCCGCAATTTCCCAGGCGCCATTATTGATTACCCCAAAGCACCAGACGCTGCGTGCATCAGCTAGGGATGGGTTCACGAGAAAAATTGCTTTTTTGGATGCGGGGACATGGATGATGGGGATAGAGAGTCTAGGAGATTTTTTTTCTTTCCTTCTCTCTTCTTCATTCTGCCCATCGAATCCATTGGGAAGCTGCGTGGAAACCTTTTCCGGGAGGGCAGACGTAAGTGAGCAACAATGGCGGGAAGGCGGGCACCGACTACTGGCAACTCCATTCCCTATTGGCCTTTTTGGGGACCCCCATTACGTTTGAAGAGGGGAATGTTTCTATTTATCGATCCATTTATATAAGTTTTCTCATTTGTTTTTCATTATTTCGAATAATTTTGTGGGTTTCATTAGCGCTGCTCCAAGTTTGGTAGTTGAATAGTTTAATTAATAGCTATTAGTTACGCAATTATCCTCATGAAAATAGTAATTAGGTGCTCCAGTTTATACAAATAGTTATAAAATTTCCCATTAAATTTATAAATGTTTGTATAAATAACTTCATAAAATTTTAACAAAGCCTTGAAGTATATGTCCCTCTTTACTAAGGCTTAATGATGGATACCTAGAGGCTGGGCTGTTTGGGCACTTTAGTCGCCCAAGTAACCTGACCACCTTAAACTCTATTATGGGTCAAAAAACTATATTTTTCTTTAAAGAATATAAACAGATTTTCATCTCTTCTAATATTTCATAGTAGTATCATATTTCCTTTCACCTCAGTATCGTTTTAAAATTGAACGTAACGATCCGATATATCTTATAGAGTGTGTTTCCGATACGACGCCCGGGTTAATTTATCTATGAAATAAAAAAAAACAGTTTAACTTATAGTTGTTAGATAGGAGAGCTTTGAATTTATATAAATGATCGCGTCGTATCATCAATTTAACAGGCAATTTCTGCCTGTCTCCTTTGACTAGTTTCCAATAAGTCGATTGGCCACCGATAAAACGCGTCAAAACGTCATTAAGACGGACAAGCACGCGCCTTTTTTCCTCTTCTAATGGATTATTATCCTCGTAAGAAATGCACTCTCTCGCTCTCCTCTCTCTCTCTTTCTCTGTAGCTATAACAAATTCCTTCTCAACTTTATATAATCATAATGTATTTATATTAGTTTTCTGTACTTTCACTATATATCCACCCCTAGATATTTGGGTCAATCTTTATCAGTTTTATAGCGATTTCGGTGTCATTTTGATATCCGTAATTGGATTTTGAAGAGAGCGAGCTTTTAAAGCAGCCTTCGCAACTCGAATTTAATTAGATTTTGAAATGATCAAAAAAAATTTATTTATTTTTGTTATCCGACCACCCACCTACCTCTTTAAATTTCAATGTGCTATGTTTTAATTCCCACGCTATTCCTAATTACCTATCCCTTGATTTTACGCTTTTATCAGATTTAGGCGATAGTTGCTGATCTAAAAGGTTTCAAGTTTGAAACACGTGACCTTGCCAACCAATGGGAATGGAGCCAAGTTAATAATTATGTTTTGAAAGATAAATTTAACGCGTTACTAGCAGACAGATCGATTTTAAGTTCAAAACTATTTTTGTCACCTAAAACTTCAAACAAGCTATATACTTTAAACAAATACACACCTAAAACCAATAGATAAGACGCCCATGCGTTTTAGAGAGGTCGTGTTTCTTAGACAACCTTTGCAAAGTCTACATTTCCTCTATTTTTCTCCATAACATAACATAACTAGGGGTGTTAAGGTTTCACTAAAACCCTAAAAGTATACGTCCAATATTTGCCTTTTATACAATATTTTTACGGTTACGAGGACTCTTACACTACCGCCCTCTGTCTGGCAATTCGTGAAGAAAAAAAAAAGAGCTTAAGAAAACTTTCGTTTCGTCTCCCATAGAAACGTGATGTTACGAACGTTACGCGGTGATACCAACATATCCGTATAGTTTATTCCTTCTCCATCTTGAGGGGGAGGTTGGTTGGTTGGGTATACTGCTTTTATATCTATATAGCGTTTATATTGCGTATCCTTCCGCGGTGGTATAGTTTCATTTTATATACGAGGGGTTTGGTGTTGTAATGGCGTATGAAGGGGATTTAGCAAATAGAATTTTATTTCAGTTATTGCGGGATTAAGGGAAATTCTACTCCCGTCTCCTGTGGGTTTGCGCGCGCCTGTTCCTCCATGGTGTCCATTTTTTGACCCTGGAGGGGAACGACACTAGTATTCGTTCTCTGTATTAATCTGTTTAAAATTCTCCCCAGTTTCGCTAGTGTCCTACCCCTCGGTATCTCTTCCCCCTCCGACAAGCCATAGCCATTGCGACGAGCTAGAGTACCCAATAACAATCCCTTGGCTGGAAATGGTATGGACTCCGGTCCTCGTCTATTTTTATGTCCAGGGGTTTTCCGTTTCATTACAAGTTTTAAAACATTGATTCTCTTTCGCTCTCTCTTTCTCTTATATTTGAGGATTAAAATGAATTGTATATAACTGTAGGTCTAGTTTAATGTTCTTCAACGAGGTGGTACTATTCCGAAATGGAATGAATTTAAGTATGTAAATTGTTACTTTAGCAGATGGCGCCCAATTCTTAAACGCTCCTTTTTGTTGCCCGTTCGATAAAGTTATATCGACATGATTATATTGAGTGGCTTTATCTTAAGATTTTAATTTGATATTTATGGGTATTTGAATTTTGCCCAAAAGGGTTGGTTTAATTATTTATATTAAAGGTATAAATTTTAGTGTAGTAATTAATGCCAATGTGTTTTAAGTTAGTCTGGGATTTTAGGAATGATTTGATTTTAAGATGTTGAAGGGTTTTGAGTTCGATTCGATAATTTATTGGGATTTAATGTTTTTAATTTTGTATTTAAATTTATCTGGGAATATTTAATCTGGAACTGAGGTATAAATTATAAACCAAAAATAGAGACTACAAAACTATACTTAAATTCAATAATTCGAATTAAATTTTATTCGCCTTAAAGTTAGTTGAATCATACACTGAAATATTTTATTAAATTACGTTCTAAGGAATATTTCTTTAAAAATCAAATGTTAAAATACGAGGCTCTTTTCGAATCAATTCAATTCAATGGCCGAGCTGTTATTTGTTATACTATAGCACCACCAGTCAGTGTTTACTAATAGAATATGACGAATTTCCGAACCTATTTCTTTCGTTTTACTATCGGCGTAGAAAATTTTAAATTGACGCTCCAAATTTTATTACCAAACAAAAAATTGAAAACATTGTGGTGCTAAAACAGCGATCTAAATTTCTACGCTTGTTTGAGTTTAAAAAGTTCGCTGTATTGCCCTTAGGTGTCTCTGTACTCGTTTCCAACGTTCTATATAACACGTTGTATAAAACGTATTGCCAACCCCAATGTGTACAGGGGGGAGAACGGTCGTAAAACTAGGAGAGAAAAAAACTGGAGTTACCATCCATCCACCCTTAGGCCTTCCTTCTCTGTGTTATATCTCTTCTACAAACACGAATATATTCGTTTCTTCTTTGAATATTGGTTTATTAATAGCTTTTAAAAGGTGTACACGTATCGTTTATGGTTTCGTGTATTTATATGTATATATTCATGGGGAAAATGATGATATGTTCTTGGTATCATGGTATGACGCTGTTCAGAAGGGGTATTGAGGTTATATTGCCGCGTGGAGAAACATGGCGCGTAGCTTCTTAGACAAAGGGAACCAAAAACTTCTGGGGTATTATAAAACTATTCCAGAGACCCCACCTGATACACTAGCCATAAAAACCGAGAGAAAGAAAAACAGAAATTTATGGGCCTTGTAATTGAATTCTTTGGCTGCTCCGAAAAATATCTAAAAATAGTGTGTTTTTTCAGGCGATCGCACAGTTTCCAACATGATATTGAAGCCCCCCATTTTATTCCCTTATAGGTTGTTAACCCTTCCTTATGAAGAACAATACCATGAGGTTTGACTTGATTTTAATTTCAGTAACCCTTTATTTAAAGACAAACCGATTGGATATCGTTATTACATTGATACGATAGATATCCCCTATCAAACTCTCTCTACTGGGGTTAAATTTAAGGGGGTGTGGGAGGAGTAGAGTCGAAGCAGCTCCCTCACTCTCCCGACTTTGAAAATGAGATAAGACGTTTATTTACGAGCAAAGACCCCGTCGCAGCGTCGATTGAATCTCGTGTCCAATTCACTTAAAGAAACCAAAACTATATCTTCTTTTTCTCCCATTCCGTCTTGTCTATACCCTCTCTCTCTCTCGCTCGTCATCATCCCTAGACTCGGGAATATTTTATTAGATTAAAAACATTAGGAGAGTTTTTTTTAATGAGCTATTCCAATCTCCTCGTAAATTTCATTTTCTCCTCCTCCTCCTTTTCTCCTCTTTCCTTCCCAAAGGAAAGAAAGATTAATGAACGGAATAAATTAGAATTGTGTGTTTATATTTGTCTTCGACTATCGTGTTACACGTCGTGTACCGTGCTTTTACTGCATGCATGGAGTCTCTAGTTTTGGTCGTTCGATGTCTCATTATTTTGTATTTTGATAAATATTATTATTTTTTTATTATGCATTCCTGGTGATCTTCCGGGCCAAAAATTAAATAGCGCGTGTATTATTATATTACTCATAATTAGTTATCGTTCTAAATTGGAAAATATGGAATTTTAATTATTTGGAGATTGATCATTGTAGGCTGCAAGGAATAACCAGAAGATTTACCTAATTTAATTGAATTTTGAGGGCTTAATTTTAGGTGAAGCACAAATTTAGCCCACTATATTATTTTTAACAACTTGAATTTAGTTGCCAATGCGCACGCACCCGTTTAAGGACTGTATTATAAAAAGCAGACGATCCCATGTGATTCGATATCTTTAAAAATCATTCTCCCATGAATACGGGCGAATAAGCATCCTTGTATCTCTTGAATTGGTGGAGGGGTAAGGCACCAAAGCACCACCCATTTTTAAGAAAGATTCCTCTCTCTCACACACACCCCAGTTTCTATATCTCTGACTACTTCGTTTCTTTCTTTCGTCGTCTTGCCTTGACTCTCTATAGGATAGGTTATCACGGTAAGATGGGGATGGCTATGGTCTCGAGTAGGATAGGACTGGGGTCTATTTTGAACTGCCCCGGCATCTGGTACATAAATCACCTCCTTCTTCCAAGTCCCTGTGTCCCGAAAAAAAATACGCGTCATGGATACTACTACTCCCAAGTAACATTTAGGTTTAAGTTGCCTTTCCTTGAAAACTATGGGATGGCGACCCTTATACTTTACTACAACTATACTACCACTTCTTGATTTGTGGTTTTGTGACCCGGGTCATATAGGAAAAAACTTCAAAATTGTGTCCAATTTGTAACTGTAAATCATTTGGTGCAGAGGAAAAATAGCTGCTACTTTTTGGTAGAAAGGTTTTCTAAGAAATATATTATATATTGGGTAATGTTAAGTATTATTTTTTTTTCTTTTGGGAAACTTCGGAGTTTTATGCGCCTAGCCTTTTAATGCTGGTTAATATTTAACTAGTCTATATACTATTCTAAAACTATGGTAATGGTTCTATATGGAGATAACGCTACTATAATATACTCCATGGGGAATTATTATTATTATTATTTTAAAAATTTAAAACGCTTTTAAGGAACAGGAATCCAATGTATATTTTATTTTTTAAGAGCTTTTCCCCTATAGGGTTACTTTTAAACCTACGACCTTATGGGGATGGGTAGAAAATAACCTTTCTATTTTACTGTACCAACTATCGAATAGAATAGTACCTTTTATTTTTACACGGGATAAGAAAGTTTTGTTTAAAAAAATTCTCAGAAAGCTTCTAAGACTTTTTCCGCTACCCTAAAGTAGATACCAGTATTACTAAGGTGATGTCTCGAGTGAATGCTTTCTCAGATCTTTTTTTTTTTTTCACTTTGAACATACTCTTTCGGCTTCTTCTTCTTCCTTCCCTTGCAGTAATTATGGACGGGAAGGGTCTAAAATTACGACCCAGAGACATTCTTTCAGCGTAATTATTTTTGACTGGAGCCGAACGCGCCGCCACCGTTCGTGTTGTTTTTTCCTACCTTAAGTTTATACCGTACGTTCTATTGAATTCAATGTGAAGGTTTAACGTACAGTTTTTAGCTTTGGATAAGGCTACACTCTTAGATTGAAATATAAAATTTTAAAAGCTACTCTTTGAAGTCTTCTATCTTGAAGGGAGAATCTTCTTGCAAAGTTTTTTTTTTTCTAACTTTTTCTTAAGGCCAGCGCGAGCTGCTGATAAATAGCACGCGGAGTATATTTTTTGTTCTTGGTGGAATGTGGAATAGGGATGTAAGGCTGGGGTGCACGCGGATTTTTTATATGTAGCGTAGCTTTCGCGATATTCACTATTTTAAAGCGAATAATCTTTGTACCTTCATACTAAGTGAACTTAACGCGTGAACTTATTATGTTATCTCAGTTATTGTATCAATTTAACTTCGTAGCGATGGGTAGATAGCTTAACTCCGTTGTTTCCTTATGTAAGCCTTTTCCTAAGCCTTGGATAGAGAGAGATAAGAGGGGGGGGGGAGGTGAAGCCTTAGCCTAGAATATTGAAATTAGCAGGATTTATAGCCAACGTCTCGGGTGCTGTAATTACAAAAACCCCCACTATGGCGCTGCTGCTGCTGCTGCCGCCATCCCTTTTAACTTTGCCGAACCCCGCGGACTATACATACACGCGCTTATACAGATGGTGCGGATGGTGTATTTCTCCTCCGTTCAGGTTTAATCCGTGAATATAATGGAAGTTACACTCCATGTTAGAAATATCGGCCTTTCAATGCCTTCTACCGTTTTCAATCTTTCCAAGTTGAACTTAATAGATTCCGTGGCCTTTTCCTAACCCTAACCCCGTAGGCATTCTCTTCCGTTTGACCCCCTCTTTTCCTCCCCAGTAAGGATTTTGGTTCGTTCCGGACTTGAACCGACCAATAGAAAAGCTCCAAGCTGGTTCGATACATTAAAGGGAGCAACCGCTGCGTATATATATATACCCAAGGATGGATCGCTTTCCCCCCCCCTCGCTTCCAATTTTACCCCCTTCTCCCCCTTAGTTTCCAGGGGAATGGGGGGGGGACTATGAGAAATATAGGGGGTATTTTGAATCACCCTGACGAACTCTCTCTACCTCCCTCTCCCTTTTTCCAAATTCTTGAAGGCTTTTGTGTTCAGGAAAAGCTATAACTTTCCGATATTGCTGACCACAGCAAGCCGACCGTGTTATACCCCCCCCCCCCTATGCCCCTCACTCCGACTAGAACTCGCTTTCAAATATGCTGACGCTCTCGACTTAGATGGGATTAATCTAAAGCCAAGGGGGAACTTGAGCCATGGAAGAAGAGAGTGAAAAAAAACGTAATTTATTACGTATAAAACATTTGTTTTATATCCCTTCCAAAATTTTTTTTCCACTTCCCCAGTATGGGACGTTTCATTATTACGTTCAAAATTAAAAATGAAAGTTTCGATATAAATTACGCTACGTCTCGATAGAGTTTTTTAATATAAATTCTCAAAATTCGCGTGAATTTTTTGAGTTTCACGTGGTTTCTCTTTATCATGCGCGTGAAATCAATCGAAATAGCGCTCGTGAGCCTTTTCATATTTTTTTCCGACAAGGAGGGCTGATACCATTTACACCAGGAAGCCACGCTACTGTCTCAAAGTAGCCTGGCTTCCTGGTGTAAATGGTATGAATCCTCCATAGTCGGAAAACTATTGTATACCTTTGAAAATGTGTCACTTTTTGCTGTAAATCTTCATTGGCTCATTCTATATCCATGATTTAAGCGAGAAACGGGTTATTTCGGCTGTTGGTTTATTCATTGTTTAAAGGGGCTAGGTCCTCTCTATGTAATGGTACTTCATCATAACTGTATGTATATATTTGCGCTGATGGTGGTGGTGGTATATGTACACGCGGAAGAAGCCAAGTTTGCCGCGCGCTCCGCTCCGTTAATGTATGCAAGATCATGACTGTTTTCGGGGCCAGAACACACAAAGATTCAAATATATGGCACGCTCGAAATCATGTTTTCGCATAAAATACAAACTCATCCATCCCCTCCCCCAATCTCGATGCGCGAGCGGCACCCCCGCCAAGTGTCAAAGTTCGTTAAAACTTAAAATATACGAAAGGTAAAAATTTCCCTCCCATATCGACAAGGACACATCCGCAAAAGAAGTATAAGTGTTTTTGAAGGAAATTCGTCCGACCTTTTAGACTTTGACCCTACTCTGTAGATTTTGTAGTTTACTCATTGGCAACACCTTAAATTTAGTTTTTAAAATAAAATTATAGGAGAGTTAATAATAGTAAGAAAAGTAAATCCAAGCGTTTAACGAAATAAATTTGAGATATTTTTAAATTGCCCCTGTAAAAGTGTTCCACCCGCTGCACACCGGTGCCCAAGGTGAAGTTAACGTATAGGGGCAAAACGTTTCGTTTTACTATGGACTTTTCAGGAAATTTGTGGATGTCTACGAATTTTATTTAAATTATAATTGAATCAAAGATATAAATTAATAATTCATCTATATGAAAAATTAAGTCATTTTTGGCATTGGTTATTTGCATTTAGGAAGGTCCCATGGAATTATGTGGCAAACCTTTGTTTTAAACGTGGTCATATGTTATACTATAACTTCCTTTTATTCTTGCAAGCGACTAAACACGTGATATAAAATTTTTGTAGCGTCTATAACATAAATAATATTACCTAAGGAACGGAAAAGGGGAGAGTAAAACGTTACGCGCCATCTTTCTAAATCGTAAAAATTGTAAAAGATTTCTGGGAAACAAAGCATCCAACGGGCCGATAAACTCTTATCAAAGAATGGGCCCTTTTGGAAAGAGGAATCAGGGGGAGGGGGGGAACGAAAAGGACTGTAAAATCCTTAAAATAAAGATTATCCATAAAATCAGGGATAGAATGTGTCTGCGTGGTTGCCGCTCGAAAAGGGGACACCAGGGTTTTATTTAAAATTTAAAGTTTCCCCGGTCCTCTCTCTCGTCGTCTTTCCTACGATGATCGTATAAGGAAGGCTTAACTAAAGCCATTGTCTCAATACCGTCTCCTTAGATTTTACAATTTACGCGTTTCTATGGAGGAAACGTTCTCCAGCCCGTGCCCGCGTTCAGGGCGCTTTTCCCGCCAGCCAAAGTTTCTCCCGCCTTTTCCTTACTTAAATCGACAGCGTACTGCCCCGTAAAATAGTCATAAGGTCATCGTTACGACTTCCCGAGGCGTGTTGCGCTTACTCAATAGCCCTCCAGACGACCCTTCAGTCTCTTCTCTAACTTGGATATCTTGTTGTCCAACACTTTGCTAAGCCTTGGTTCCCCCCCTTCCACCCTCGCCTTCCTTTTCCCGCTTTTATCCATTCCCATATTCTAAAGTTACCGTTTCGTATTCCCGGATAAAATCTCGTGCATTTTGCGCGAGAGCAAAGTGCCCGTGACACACGGTTAAAAAAAAATCTTAATTCAGTTATTATATTATATAAATGTAACTGATTTTTATGTGGTTTTTAGGGAAGTGTCATATTCACTTTAAATATGGCTCCCCCTTCCCTTAAACAGATTTACCTTTTTAACGATATACAAACACCGGTTGGTTTTGGGGTAAGGACGAATAGCGACGCAGTTTTTATTTTTACGACTGGTCATATAGAACTCCCCCCTCTATTTGTGTGGATGGCCGTTCTACGGGACCATTTACCCCTATGGAACATTTAGTCCCCCTTTAAAACGCAATATCATTTTGCGGTATAGCTAGGAAGGCAGAAGGGGTGAAATTCATGGGACAACCTGTAGCTCGCGTGCAGACTTGAAAAGATGTCATCGTATAGGCCTAATCATCATCAACTTGATCGACACTTAAAAAGTGTTATATTTAATCGTAAATAATTCTTCCTCTAACTTATTTCAGTCCTGTCAATAATTATTGCTTGGGTTTATTTTAATTAAGTTAACGGATGAGGGGATTTTTTTAAAATTAATTTAACTAATATTTGAGAGAAACTATGGCAATATATCACCACTCCCCTTCTGTATCTAATATTAAGGTTCAGTCTTACTATGACGCGCGGGTCCCCAAATTCTCAACGGCGTTTGCATGCCTTTGGCCCCAATGGCTTTCCGCTAATTACAAAATGGCGGCGCGTTGAAGCGACTCCCGCTCGCGCTTTATACGCGCAATTTAGGAGCGCGGTAGATAATTTTAGGCCTATTTATAAGGTCTGGCCCGAGACGTCGCGCCAATATTTTGCCGGGATAGGTATAATATCATACAGGCGTCGCCTTATAATGGTTCCCCCTTATTTGAATTATAATCGGGGTTTAGAGCTCTTGCCTAATTTGGGATACCAAACGTACGGACGACACACGCTATAAGGTTGGTGGAGGTTTTGGGATTGTTTAAAATGGAGTTTCTTGAGCTAGCTCGGTGTTTCCACCATTTTCCCAAACAAACACTGTAGTGTTTCACTAAAATCTTCCATCAGTCAACTCTTGACACTTCAAAGATTGAACCAAATTTTAATTTATCTTGGGAAGCTTAGAACCACGTGGAAATGTATATTATAGACAAAAATGGCGGGAAAATTTTGGTCGCGGTGAAAACAAGTAAATAAATGGTAATGATATCTTTTATATCAGTACATAATAGCTACTGCGCAATTTCAAATCTTCCCTAGAATCGACCTTCATCTAGTCTCCTCTGTCTGTAGAACAACGGGTCACGCGCTGTAATGTTATTGGTCCATTTTCCTTTTCCCTATATCCCGCTGTATACATACATATATATATACACGTACGATTTGCAAACAATATAGTTAATGTACTTAGGTGTATTGATTTAAGATATACTTTTATGTTTTCCTTTTTATTCCCCGTTTCGCGTCTCCCCGTCCAAAAGATTTTCTTTCTTTTTCCTTTGAACTTTCCCGCCATGTCGTCAGTCTAGAGCTGCTAGATGCATGGGGGGACCCGAAAAAAAGCTTCCTCTTGTAGTCAAAGTCTCAAGGTTGGGTAATTGTTATCAGGAAAGAAAATAGAGAGAAGAAAATATATCCATTAGTTCTATTCCTTCCAAGAAAGTGGGTGTTTTTCCTAACGTTTTTTCTTTTGCCTTCGATAATATAAAGAAATTTACGAGATAAGAAGTAGTCGCCATTTCTTATTTTCTTCTCTTTTTTTCTGTGCCCGGTATCATGCAACCAATAATTATTTCTTTTCCTCTTCAGCTTCTTCTTCTTCGATATCATAGGATAATATTGCATGGGCCACACGCGAGTTATTTATTGAATAGGATAACCTTTATATTCTATATCCCGTTAGATAATTTTTTTCCGATACGTTTATGTTTTAAAAATTAGTTACGGATTTAATAATATAACCGCGTGTTTTGTTTTAATTTATTTATGATTTCAACCTTCTTTTTTTAATACAAACAATATACATATATAACTATTTATTTACGCTCGGTTTCAAAATTAAGTTTCTACGCTACATTTATTTAGAATATAGTTTAATGAGATACAGTTCCCCCCTTGAAACCGAATTAATGTTCCTTGGATAGATTTGAAGTGAATTTGTTTTGGAAGAGTCAAGCCAAGTCGGGGATGCGGGTGGTGTTACTGTATAGAGAATGACAAAGTAATCGGTTAGCTCGTCTTCAGCTCGTTTGGGCCGTCAACGACAGCATGGGCGCACACTCTGGGTCTCTCTTTTCTTCTAACCCGGTGATGGGTAATGCCGGCGCGCTTCCCTGGTGCCTTCGCTCTTCTCTCTCACCCTCTCTCCTTGGTATACGTACCATAACACTCGAGATAAACGCTCAAATATATTCTTATACAACCAACCCGAGCTCGTTCTTATTGTTAGCTCCCAGACTCCGTTCTCTTCTCTCTCTCCGTTTCGGAGCGTTGCTCCTAAATGACCCTTTTCGAGACCCATGCCATGCCAGGCCTGGCTCGCGACCACTCCACGGAATGGACAACGAAAAATTATCGCGGGCATTTCGAAAATCGTTTGGATGGCCCTTGCAACCGTTTTGTGCCCCCACATACGACCCCTATAGCTCAGTAGTCTCTCTCTCTTCTTACTCTGCTATGCTATAGTCGCTTATTTTATGTACCTAAAGGTTCCTTAATTGAAGTAAAGTTCGTTTATTTAACCACGGACAAGTAGAAAAGGTGATTGTTGGTGTAGAACTCTTTGACAGGAGCTTATTGGTCTTATCCTATCTGATGATGTTCAGTTGTTAGGGGGAACTTATCCCGTGTTTTTATCACTTTTCTGCTCGAATTCGTCGAATAATAACATTGTGCAAATATTTCCTAAGCAATTTACATCAACGTATGAACATCTTCATAAAATCTTAACGTAGGACGTTTGAATCCCCCTTCCCGAGTCCTTTCGCTCCTCTCCTTTTTGGAAATAACAACGCTAGACGACGCAAAATGAGAAATCTTTCGACTTTTGGTTGAAAATGAGGTTTTAACAAGCTGAAAACGACTTTGTCCCGGCCCGGTTATACTCCGACCGCGTACATCTTTCGCAATATAAAGTTAAACTCTCCTCACTCTTTTAATAAGGTAATGTCTCGGCTTGACCGACGTCTTATTCGACCAAACCATCTCTCTCCTCTCCCCGCGGGACGACTCTCTCTCTCTTTCTCTCTTGAGTTTTACGGGTTGAAATTCATGAGCCGAATAACTTTAATACTGGCGGAAAAGTTTCCTTCTCGATGGCCTCGTAAAATTTTCAAAAACCTCTTTACAGCGGTTTTAGGAACCGAATATATTTATATATACTTTTTGACTGACTTTTTCCGGGTTTTGTTGTATAAAAATTTGGGGATCTTTTTTGAATGTATCAACTTACTTATTATATGATGGGGAAGAAAAATCTTTTTTTCACGCGATTGCGCTAAATGCGATATCGTGCTTAGCGTCATTTACGTTTAAGAGTTTATACGGGTATGACATTTATTCTTTTTCTTTTTGTGCGTGGTGGTATGTATGATATGGTGGTCACTCGCGCGTTGACTAGTTGAAATTTGAGGGGATATATTTCATTTGTGGCGGCCGGCCGGCCGTCCGGTTGCGCTCTATGCGTTTTATTTCATTATTCTTGTCTCGTGCACGCGACAGTGTGGCTGAAGGTCAAGATATTATGATTTAATACAGTTTGTTTTATTTTTTATTAAAGGGTTAAGTACAGGGATGGTACAGTATTATACCTTAATGCGTGTGAAATATCTTTATTATAGGGTCTAAAGTTGTATTTCTAATCTCGTAACCTTTGACCCTACTTGATAAAACGCCAATTATTTAGTAATACTGAATAGAGGACCATTTCGAAGCCCTATTTTGGCCATTTTTCCATTTGGAAGATGGTTATTGGTGCATGGAGTTAAAGATAGGTTCGTCATGCCTTGAATTGCATGCTCCAGACATCTAAATATAAGTTAAGATTAATTACGCGACAAGATAGCTTATGGATTAACGAGGAAACATTTAATTTAATTTAATTTTATTTTTCTGGTTCCTTAGACGAAATTCATTTCCCATTCCTATATGTATAGTTATCATATATATAGCCGGGTCGTTTAATTTTAATTAAGCACGTATAAGGTTTCATTTTTTGCGTTTGTTAATTTATAAGAACGTCGCTAAACATGATCCGCGGTAATCTAGTATTTAAAGTTAAGCAGTGAGAGCGAAGAAAACCCATCTTTCAGACGTAGAGGGAGAAAGATATTTTTTTTTCGGTCCTTTTTGACCTTCGTGACCCTGCGTAACTCATCGCAGTCAGTCCCTTTTTCTAGCTTTAGGTTTTTTTCTTTTTCGGCCCCATCCTTCTGACACGAGGATAAATGGCTTCTTTCCCCATCGTACAAATCACGGCTCGAATATTTTGGCGTTCGGCTCGGCCCCTTGTACGCGTAGAGGACCCCAGTATGCCGGTCGGGTGACCCGCCTTTACCCCCTCACCCAGAGGGTCGCCCAACTTCTTTTCTGGACCATTATTGGGCGCTTATTTATCGTAGGAGATGCCAAAAGGTTCCCCAAAATTTGAATATGACTGAGGGGGGGAATAGAAAATGGGGGACGAAATAACAGTGACGTCATGTCATGGCTGTTTTTTAAAGGAGCGCCATCTAGAGTGTGAATCGTGAGAATTTATTAGAAGTCGATTAGTTGAAGTAGAATAGGTTAAATTGCGTTACAAATAGGTTTAACAATCAAACTTCGACGTATTAACTTCTGTCGAAACGCCCTTGAAACATTTTTCATACAAAGTTACTCTTGTTCCGTAATTACAAATGTTTAATCTTGTTTTATATCTTCTGGGAAGTCGGGGGAGTATTTTTTGTAGTCGTTAACTTTAATTAACATTTAACTATCTCTAAATGTACTAAATATATAAATGTCTAGGCGCGCGCGTGATATACGAGGCATCATGAGAAATATCTCAATTTCTGTAACTCTTAACGCGTTTAGTTATGATGAGTAGACCGTTCTTCTTCCTTCCACTTGCACCCTTTTGGGCCATTACTCGCGCGCCCACCGTCTTATCTTGTTGGCGCGCAAAATTCAGGAACTTGGGCTGCGTTTCCCCCCCCCCTTTCCGTACTTAGTAATAGTGGGAAAAATACTCCCGTCTAATCAAGTAACCTGCGCCAGAGAACCTTTCTATCTAGCCATAGAGTTAGTTGTAAGTGAATAAGTTTAATTTTGCCCTGAATATCTGATAGATACTGCTTTATTATTAATGGGCTTCGTTTTCTCTTTGTATTTTCTATTATTTGCGGAATTAAGGGATTGTGAACATAATTACAAGCGCAGACCTTGAATAATCGATATACGTTGAGAAACCCTTTAAAATAGTCCAAAATATGTGTGGAAATTACTGGCTATTGTTTCGAACGTTCAAACGTGTACATAATTTGAAGAGATAACCCTGAAAAGTCCATAATTGACACCATATTCATGAGACAACAAAATGAACTCTCGATTATTGTAGATGTTTCTAATGTTGGGAAAAACCCACACGCCTATTCTATCCAGGACGCTGTCTATAAGAAGGGGGTACGTAGTAGTTGTAGTAGTTTTGGGACTGGAGCGCTCTCGCGTACCGGATGCGTATGAGATAGTGCATGTGGATGGTCCCAAGCTTGCATTTTCACTAATGAGTTTTTGCCATTCCCGGGGACCTTCCTTCTCCGTCAGCAGCTGCGTTTCTTATTCGTCCATTAACGAATTAAAACGTTCCTCTACTTCCTTTATAGCCATACCAAGCGAGATATAACCATATACCCCCTATCTTTATACCGTAACATTACCCCTTTAACCGGGTAATAGGGATATTGCCACGGGAAGAAGAAGAAAAAAATTCTCAAACTTTTTTCCGATATAAACGCTTGTATAAGACTGTGGTGAAGGGTTACAGAGCTCATGGACCATTTCAGTGGTGTAGATGCCTTGCCTTTGTCTATGCCGCAATTTTACAGAAGTAATGAACGAGATTTTGCGCGTGAGAAGCTGTATTTCAGCACGAGCTCTTTATAATTCGAATGCGGTTAAAATAGGCCATTTCGATTGTAAATTGAATGAAATGGTCGCGCGCTTTTTACAGTGTTTTCATTTTAAATGTAGGTTGTTCGTACATAGGTATGCTCGAGATTTTCATTAAATTCGTACGTCAGAATAAAAAACACGTGCATTTTTGCGCGAGGTCCAGTCAAGATGAATACAGTAGTATTTCTTAGAGAAGTTCGCATTCCCAAAAGTTGATCTCAACCCGAATTTTCCAACATCTTTAAGGAATTTCTCTACTCTCTTTAGGAATGAAAGGGGTCTGGGTGTACTGTAGTTTCACTCGGAATTGGTCCTGAGTCTTTAAGAAATTGGTCTTTCGCGTGGACGATTTCAAAGCAATACCAGAAAAAGAGATAGAAATAGTAAGAAGAAGAAAAAAAAAATAGACTTTTAATGGGGTAACTTGTTATTGGTATATACTGCGCGTAACATTCCTGCACTCGTACATTGAGAGGTGTGTATATTTCATAGAAGTTCCTATCCCAAGCCCAGTGCATGCACTATCTCTTCCATTCGATGAAGAGAGCCTAGAGAAAGAGAGCGAAAAAAGTAAGGCGTAGGATAAATGGAGGGTTAGGAAAAGACATCCAGTATTTCTTTTTCCATGGACGCTAGAATGACGCCCTTGTATTCTAGCTGTGTGTATGTGGGTGGATGGTAAGTTTTCCTCCCTGGATGAGAAACTCTGGAAGGAAATGACCCGTGAATTCTATGGACGTGGCAGCGCTCAAATACTTGAAGAGAGAGAGAGAGAGAGAGAGAGAGGAAAAAAGAGGAAGTATAACGTCCCTTTTCTTTAAAGGACTAGTATATTGAAATTCGTCTACGTTTTTCGTAAGCGTACACCCAAGATTAGATGCATTTCTCTTATAGGGACTTATTTGGGACTGTCTCTTTATAAGAATAAACTAAGGGGGTATATAAGACTTTAGATCAAGAGTCGCGCCACCAGCCAGAAGTTTTATCTGTCCGGTTCACTGAGTGGACGGATCGATGAAGCGACCCCAAAAAGATGGAAGAAACATTTGGACTTCTATCCCGTCCGTATACATTTTTTCTTTTTCTTTTCTCTTCTCTCTTCTCTCTGGGATCCAAATAACAGTTCTTTCAACGTATTTTCATCCCCAGTTTACTCTAAACCCTTTACTAAGAGATAGGGTTAAATACTATTGACCTAAGAGAATTCTGGGATTGGTCCATGGACACTAGTATTACGGTCTAATGCCCCATCTTGGATGGGTGATGGGTATAAAAAGGGTTTTCTTTCGATTGTCCCTGATGCGAAGTAACCCAAGAAGAAGTCCTCCGCAGTCTTGACTGCTGGGCGACTTGCTTGAAGCTTTCGGTTTTATGGGGTTAGCTAAAACGTATTAACGATATATTATTGGAAGGGTTTTGTGGAGGGAGGGGGGAAGAAGGGGATTTCATTCTATTGATGGTATGGAATACACTATCATAAAGATTGCGCGCAAATGTATAGGAACTTATATATATTTTTTTGGGGGGGATGGCTTTTGCTAGACCATAATGGGTTGTCTTTTCTATATAGACCAAAACTCCTTATCATTTTTAGTGATACGAGTGACCCCTAAATGTCCTATTGATCAAATATGTAGTGTTGGAGATTGTCGTGTAAGTAATGGAGTTTCTATAAGTGCGCAAAAGGATTATTGAAACGTCTCTTTACGAGATGAAAGAACACAGGACGTTTTAGAATTTAGTTGTACAAATTCCGATTTAGCTGGATGATTTTGGCTGGCCAGGAAGATGGTTAAGTTTGGGCATGCAACTCGAGTCTAGTAAATTTCGTGGTAACTAAGTTCTCAATTACTTCAAGTTACAAACGTCTTCTATAGACTCTATGGTAATCTAAAATTAACTTTTCAATCTTCGCCAACTATTTTGTTTTCTGGTAACTTATACGAACGTTGCGAGGCATATCCGTTGAGACTTTTTTGCCTCGACATGAGAATGTATGCGAGAAAGAAAACCCTATGGGTTTGTGAATAACCTCAACCCGACTGACTATTTCGTGTTCTCGAATGTTAAAGTTAGTGCCAAAAATTCCTTTTGACTTCATACTCGGATGGCGTATATACGGCGGTGTACATAAGTCTTTTTGGCGTGCAATCGTAAATCTTTTTGCGTAACTTTTCTCTTGCATTAGACGCTAGATTCTCTCTTTCTTTCTCTCGCTCTGTATTGAGAGAGTCATTGCTTGTTTGGATGTAAAAATCCCTAACCCCGCTTAGCTTTAGCCGCGTCTATATAGTTCCCGAAAACCAACGGGACTAAAAAAGAAACATCACCAAGAAAGCT